>NW_025334763.1:0-161748 GCF_014858855.1 Bufo gargarizans | reverse complement strand
TGGGCGCAATGTCTGTGCCTTTTCATACAACTGCAGGACAACAATACGTTATCACAATACGAAATGTATAAAACAAATGATGAACATCCACATATAAACACCCATATCTATCTATCTATCTATCTGCTGGGTCCTGACTTTGATCAGACCAAGGACAATATCTGCATGGAGTTTGTATGTTCTCCCCGTGGGTTTCCTCCAGGTACTCAGGTTTCCTTCCACACTCCAAAAACATACTGATAAGGAACTTAGATTATGAGCTCCATTGGGGCCAAGAGTGGTGACAATGTATGTAAACCGCTGTGGAATATGTCAGTGCTATATAAGTGAGTAAAATAATAATAATCTGTCTATGTATCCATCTCATACCTATCTCTGTCTATTCCACAGCATTCCTTTCCACTCTTTTGTTTCTGCTCAAGTATGAGGAAGCAATGCAGTTGAGCTATCTGTGTAGTGAGAAGGAGTTTTGGGAAAGACATAGTGGGTGATTTATCAAAGACCAGTGCTTTAAGCCGGTCTTTGCTACCCCCTGTGCTGCTCGAGGATGTGCTTGACTTATGATGAGACACAGACCTTGTCATAAATTAGGTGAATCCTCTGCCAGTTCATACGCCAATATTGAAATCTTCTGGAGTAGACTGGTGTAGATTTTTAATTGTCATTTACGCCAGGAAACTGGCTTAAATTTTAATGCGTTTGCCCAGGCTGATGGCCCCACCTTTGCCATCCCCCCACCACACCTCCAACACTCCCAAGCGCAGAGGGAATGGCAAAAAGGCAGTTTGCGCCTGGGTTTAGGCAAATAGGCATTTAAAAAGTCACAAAACAGGGCCGTGTGTCTTCTTTACACAAAAAACTGGTGTAGGGAGTCATGCTAAATGACCCCCATTGTGTCGGAGATGGTGCTTCAATTGTAAAATTGTGCGCAAGATACATCTATGATTAAATGGTATTTTCACTTTGACAACCAATTTCAATTTTTTCCAATGCAAACTAAACAATGAACCAAGTCAACGGAGGCCTAACAGAGCCCACTGTAAGTCAACTGATTTTGGGTGCTGTATTATGGTTTCTGTTAAAAAACATGAGCAGAGTCTATGCACTATATGGATGCTAAACAGGTGAGATGCCATGGACCAGAGCTAAGCCTCGGTGGCTGCACGTACTCATCTAAACAATTGCCAACACTAGTACATTTCTGTCAATCTGAAGCTTAACTGTGGATTTCACCATTACAAAGAAAGGGTTATATTCTGTCTGACCTGCAAGTGACTCTCTGCCCTCAGCCTGCCTGCACTGTCCTGTGCTCAGACCATGTGTGGTAAAGGGTATAGCAAACACAAATATGAAAGGGGACGTCCAGCTCATGGAAATAAAGCTTAATTATTGTATTATGAAAAGATCTGGAAACTTCCTAATATTATACAATTTACTAGTTTACTGCTCTTCTTATCTGATACCCTTTAATGGCCAACAAAAATAGAAGCAATGATGTTACATAGCAAGATTTTGTGGCAACTTTGATCTTCTCTTTCCTGGTTGGTACTACAAGAGTGTCAGAAGAAACAGCTTGAAGAAATCTTGAGAATGAGTTCTTATTTATCTTACAGATAAGGGGTGTGAAAGTTTTATGGTCTCTAAATTGATGTTATCTCAGAGACCTGGCGCCTCCACTATGTCTATAGCAGACTCTTTAGATCTTTTAGTGTGCCATAAATCCCTGGAACAAATTCAGTCATAAATTTGTATTCCCAAATTATTTTGGCTGTTTGAGATTTGAAATTGCCTTTTAATAGTACTACTTCCATGTCTTTTTCATCGTGTCCTGGGCTACAAAAATGCTTAGCCGCAAGAAAAGGTATATATTTTTTTCTTTAAATTGGAATTAAGAAAATGAAAATACTTAAATATTACTTCATTATAAATATATTACCAAATACCTTTCATTAGTTGGCTTGTTTTGTCTGGGGAGCAATCATTAGGAGAAATAAAATGGCCACCCTCCTATTGGTACACAGAAAACATGTCCTAATTACACAGGAAGTTAAAGAGCTGCGCCATCTTCCTCTCTTAGGCTACTTTCACACCTGCGTTAGGTGCTGATCCATCTGGTATCTGCACAGACGGATCCGCACCCATAATGCAAACGACTGTATCCGTTTAGAATGGATCCGTTTGCATTACTATGATTTGTTCACGATAATGCAAACTGATCCGTTTTGACTTACACTGAAAGTCAATGGGAGGCGGATCCGTTTTCAATTGCACCATATTGTGTCAGTGAAAACGGATCCGTTCCCATTTACTTACATTGTTAGTCAGGACGGGTCTGTTTGGCTCTGCATCGTCAGGCAGACATCAAAACTTTTATCCAATTAGAAGTTTTTGTAGGTGTAACTTATGTATATCAATGGTTACATATTATAATGATGTAACAATGTATTTTGTGGGGGTAACATTGAAGCCTATGGAGTGCATTAATCCTTTGTTCTCTGGGGTAGAAGAAACTGTGTCTGTGGGTTTTAACCAAGCACTGGTTCTCTTTATTTTCCTTTTATTGGATAAGGTGACTTCTGGGTATTCTGGGGGGAGGGGGGAGAGGGGACTAGGGGACTTTAACATATATCACACCGATCGCTGGTATAATACTCCTGTTTTGAAGCGTATTGCACAGTACCTGTCAGTCTTACAGTCTTGGCAGAATCTAATAGGATTCAATAGATGGCAGCACCAGAGGCCATTGTTAGGCTTTGGGCTGCCATTACAATCCATTCGCAACTCACGATCACATCGCACAGGACATACCCTGTCAAACCTCTTAGGTGCTGCTATTGACCATGGCATCTAAGGGTACAGTCACATGGTCAGGTTTCCTAATGCAGTTCCCTTACTTTCCACTATGTTTGTTTTCAGCTCTGGAGCTCACAGAACCGATAAGTAGGGGAAATCACGCTTACGTACACACAGGACCCGGGTTTTCGCTTTCGCGCTTCTTCAGGGGCTGCCTGTCAAACCCCTTACGGGGCTGTCCTAAATTCCCAAAATTCCCCGCCCATATTCCGTGTTCAACCAATCCCAAAAGGTCATGGTCCAATCACAAATACAGTTGGTAGAAACATATAAGATATATATAAAATACATGTAGGCAAAACTGTATAAAAATGCATTAAAAAAAAGTTCATACTAAATGATACACCATGTTATTTAAACAATCTAGTAAATTTGGGGAACACTATTATTTAAAAAAACACATTTCCTATTATTTCCTATTGTTTCTAGACCCCGTCTCTTGTCTAGATAGAATCCCTACACCTATGTTCATCCTGATGACATTTGATCCATATACATATATACATTTCTAAACACCATTAGTAGCTTCCCACACCAGCAGTCTTCAATTTCCTTCCTATTGTGCAATGATCCTGATCCCCACACTCACAGCCACTTCAGTCGTCGTTCCCCATTCATAAAAGATCTTCCTCCGTCTTTCACCATGTGACGTCTCTCACGTGAGCGGTTCCAGCCTATCAGCAATTACAACTTGCTCATTCACCCGAAGGTCCTTCAATATTGCATAGTACTCCATACCGCCTATTAATAACAAACCTCTCGTACATACATTTTTCACACAAGGCAAGATTTCAAATCACACTCTATATTCAGTCCTTGTGGTTGGAATGTACCCAACTTAAACATCCACTCTACTTCTTTCCGATTTATCTGTACAAGAGACTAATTTACAACAGAAAGACTCCCACAGACTTAAGCCATGGATTTTTAACCAATTCAATCCCGATAAAAGATAAAGAAGTCTCGTAGAGGGAAGAGAGGGGGAAATAAACCACAGTCCAAGCCGCAAAAAGAGCAAGGGGAAGTAAAAGGGTCTTTAATCTTAATTCATATGAACTTTCGGAACAAAAAAAATGTGTACTTGGTAAAGGGCTTAAATTTGCTCCCAGCAATAAGTGCTATACATCCATAAGTGTGTGAGAAAATTGAATATCGCTAAATATTATATGAACAATCAGACAGCTCCACTTAAAAACGCAGGGATCATTCCAGAGGCGTGGCCGGATGCCGTGCAGGAAGCGCTGTATGAGACTCTCTCCCGCTCCTAGCGTACACCATAAGCGTCTCAAAGCGGGGATATTAAGAAGTAACTGCGATCCCACCTGTACCCTCAAAGCTGGCTTACCTCCACCAAACGGCTGACATGGTGAGAGGCCGACAGGGAAAAAGCTGAGCCAGCGAAAATGACCTCCTTCTTCTAGCCGGCAGGAGCATCCCAAGATGGCGTCCGCAGAGCACAAGAAGTTGATGACACAGTAAGTGAAGGAGGAGAGGAGCGTGGCGCACCAAACATTAGCGCAGCAAGCCCCACTCACAATATGTCTCAGGGCACACCTAAATCAAGCCCACAAGGGCTCCTTAATACAGTCAAGCTGGCCACCTCATGTAATCCAGAGGCTGATAAGCACGGCAAGGGACAGCAGCTAACTACTGCAGGGGCAGTCATAACAGAATCCAGTATGAGAACCATGCTTCAGGAGCTACGCAGCTCCATTTAAACTGACTTCCAAAAAGCCATGCAAAATGTGTACAAAGAAACAAAAGATATAGGGGACAGAACTGCCCACCTTGAAACTAAAATGGAAGATTTTTCTACTGCTCACAACTCCTTAGTTGATGCTCAAAACGAGCTTTTTGATGACATGGGAGCAGTCAATCTCAAGCTGGCAGACCTGGAGGATAGAAGACGCAGATTTAGAGGGATCCCAGAAACAATTCGAGCTGAGAAATTGAGGGACTTCCTGATAGATTACTTCACCATTCTCTCCCCAGAATCAGAACAAAGAGGCTTGACCATTGATAGGGTCCACAGAACCCCAAAATAAAGAAAGCATCTCAATCTGCACCCAGAGACGTTTTAGCCAGACTAAATTTTTTTCACTTTAAAGAGAAAATAATGGCCGCTGCTAGAAATAACAATTATCTTCCAGAAAAATATGCTAACATATCACTGTATGCAGACCTCTTAATCGCCACTCTTAACAGAAGGGAGTTCACTGAGGTCACGAAAATCCTTAGGGATAAAAGGATCCAATATAAATGGGGATATCCAGTAAAGCTAATAATTTACAGAAATGGCTTGTCTCACATCTTATACTTTCCACAAGCAGCAGCCAAGCTTGTAAACAAATGGTTCCAGGAATCTACATTGAGGAACAACCTTCGTCGCTAGTCAAAAAATCGCCAACCCTGACGAAAGAATGGACCACTGTGGGTCCCACCAAATCTCCTAACCATTCTCCTGGATAAAGAACTATTACTCAAGGCGAGAGAAGATTGAAACCCAAACCTCAGCGGATGAAGATACTCGCAAGAGACATCAATCTTCAGATACATTGGGACTACCAGCTAAGTCACCCTATATGGTGACTTGTTCCTTTATCATAGAAACAATGTATTTCTTAATGTTTCCTCCTCCCAGTAAATCGTAGTAGGCCAGATGGGGTCCCTGGACAAGAAAGTTCAGAGACACTCTCTACCCCCCTATCTTACCTCTGGATAAATAGATTTATCTGAGAGGTCTGACAGGATCATGTGTTTCTTAAGTTACTTGTTCGTTACTAGCTTAAGTTCTCTGCACGTAATGTTACCTGCAGGTTATGTTGGTCTAAATTACTTTGCTTCCCTCACCATTAAAGTGTACATGAGATTCACTAATACTCAAGCAGGCACAGATAGCATACTTAAGCCATCCGATACTTTCTCTAAAAATGGTGTTCACAATTTCCCTAATAAACGCTAAAGGGTTAAACAGCACAATTAAAAGATCCTTCTTATGGAAGGAAGCCAAAACACTTAAATGTGATGTATTATGTGTACAAGAGACTCATTTACAACAGAAAGACTCCCACAGACTTAAAAATAAAAACTTTCAATATATTTATACCACTCCCAACATATGCAAAAGAAAAGGGGTGTTAATTAGGGATGAGCGAACTCGAACTGTATAGTTCGGGTTCGTACCGAATTTTGGGGTGTCCGTGACACGGACCCGAACCCGGACATTTTCGTAAAAGTCCGGGTTCGGGTTCGGTGTTCGTCGCTTTCTTGGCGCTTTTGTGACGCTTTCTTGGCGCTTTTTGAAAGGCTGCAAAGCAGCCAATCAACAAGCGTCATACTACTTGCCCCAAGAGGCCATCACAGCCATGCCTACTATTGGCATGGCTGTGATTGGCCAGAGCACCATGTGACCCAGCCTCTATTTAAGCTGGAGTCACATAGCGCCGCCCGTCACTCTGCTCTGATTAGCGTAGGGAGAGGTTGCGGCTGCGACAGTAGGGCGAGATTAGGCAGATTAACTCCTCCAAAGGACTTGATTAACTGATCGATCTGCAGCTGTGGATCATTGAGCTGCTGATCCTCAATTGCTCACTGTTTTTAGGCTGCACAGACCGTTTGTCAGTCTCATTTTTCTGGGGTGATCGGCGGCCATTTTGTGTCTTGTGGTGCGCCAGCACAAGCTGCGACCAAGTGCATTTAACCCTCAATGGTGTGGTTGTTTTTTGGCTAAAGCCTACATCAGGGTGAAGCTGTCACACCAAGTGCATTTAACCAGCAATAGTCTGTTCATTTTTTGGCCATATACAAAATCAGGGGCAAGCTGCGCCTGTCACCAAGTGCATTTAACCCTCAATGGTGTGGTTGTTTTTTGGCTAAAGCCTACATCAGGGTGAAGCTGTCACACCAAGTGCATTTAACCAGCAATAGTCTGTTCATTTTTTGGCCATATACAAAATCAGGGGCAAGCTGCGCCTGTCACCAAGTGCATTTAACCCTCAATGGTGTGGTTGTTTTTTGGCTAAAGCCTACATCAGGGTGAAGCTGTCACACCAAGTGCATTTAACCAGCAATAGTCTGTTCATTTTTTGGCCATATACAAAATCAGGGGCAAGCTGCGCCTGTCACCAAGTGCATTTAACCCTCAATGGTGTGGTTGTTTTTTGGCTAAAGCCTACATCAGGGTGAAGCTGTCACACCAAGTGCATTTAACCAGCAATAGTCTGTTTATTTTTTGGCCATATCCCAGTCTAATTCTGTCACTAAATCCATACCGGTCACCCAGCGCCTAAATACTAGGCCTCAAATTTATATCCAGCTAAATCTGTCCCTAGTGCTGTAGCTGGGCGAGTTATTTAGTGTCCGTTCAAGCACATTTCTTGTTCTGGGTTGAAATACAATTCCCAATTTAGCAATTTCATAATTTAGTGGTTCCTGCTATATCAGAGCTATTTGAAATCTATCCCAAAAAGGGTATATAATATTGAAGGTGCACATTGGGTCATTCAGAATAACTTCACACACACCCGCTACTGTGTATTTCCAAGTCTAATTCTGTCACTAAACCCATACCTGTCACCCAGCGCCTAAATACTAGGCCTCAAATTTAAATCCCTCTAAATCTCTCGTTACCGCTGTACTGTTGTTGCTGGGCAAGATATTTAGTGTCCGTCAAAGCACATTTTTTGTTCTGGGTTGAAGTACAATTCCCAATTTAGCAATTTCATAATTTAGTGGTTCCTGCTATATCAGAGCTATTTGGAATCTATCCCTAAAAGGGTATATAATATTGAAGGTGCACATTGGGTCATTCAGAATAACTTCACACACACCCGCTACTGTGTATTTCCAAGTCTAATTCTGTCACTAAACCCATACCTGTCACCCAGCGCCTAAATACTAGGCCTCAAATTTAAATCCCTCTAAATCTCTCGTTACTGCTGTACTGTTGTTGCTGGGCAAGATATTTAGTGTCCGTCAAAGCACATTTTTTGTTCTGGGTTGAAGTACAATTCCCAATTTAGCAATTTCATAATTTAGTGGTTCCTGCTATATCAGAGCTATTTGGAATCTATCCCTAAAAGGGTATATAATATTGAAGGTGCACATTGGGTCATTCAGAATAACTTCACACACACCCGCTACTGTGTATTTCCAAGTCTAATTCTGTCACTAAACCCATACCTGTCACCCAGCGCCTAAATACTAGGCCTCAAATTTAAATCCCTCTAAATCTCTCGTTACCGCTGTACTGTTGTTGCTGGGCAAGATATTTAGTGTCCGTCAAAGCACATTTTTTGTTCTGGGTTGAAGTACAATTCCCAATTTAGCAATTTCATAATTTAGTGGTTTCTGCTATATCAGAGCTATTTGAAATCTATCCCTAAAAGGGTATATAATATTGAAGGTGCACATAGGGTCATTCAGAATAACTTCACACACACGCTTCTGTGCATTTCCAAGTCTAATTCTGTCACTAAATCCATACCGGTGACCCAGCGCCTAAATACTAGGCCTCAAATTTAAATCCCTCTAAATCTCTCGTTACCCACCGCTGTACTGTTGTTGCTGGGCAAGATATTTAGTGTCCGTCAAAGCACATTTTTTGTTCTGGGTTGAAGTACAATTCCCAATTTAGCAATTTCATAATTTAGTGGTTTCTGCTATATCAGAGCTATTTGAAATCTATCCCTAAAAGGGTATATAATATTGAAGGTGCACATAGGGTCATTCAGAATAACTTCACACACACGCTTCTGTGCATTTCCAAGTCTAATTCTGTCACTAAATCCATACCGGTGACCCAGCGCCTAAATACTAGGCCTCAAATTTAAATCCCTCTAAATCTCTCGTTACCCACCGCTGTACTGTTGTTGCTGGGCAAGATATTTAGTGTCCGTCAAAGCACACTTTTTGTTCTGGGTTGAAGTACAATTCCCAATTTAGCAATTTCATAATTTAGTGGTTTCTGCTATATCAGAGCTATTTGAAATCTATCCCTAAAAGGGTATATAATATTGAAGGTGCACATAGGGTCATTCAGAATAACTTCACACACACGCTTCTGTGCATTTCCAAGTCTAATTCTGTCACTAAATCCATACCGGTGACCCAGCGCCTAAATACTAGGCCTCAAATTTAAATCCCTCTAAATCTCTCGTTACCCACCGCTGTACTGTTGTTGCTGGGCAAGATATTTAGTGTCCGTCAAAGCACATTTTTTGTTCTGGGTTGAAGTACAATTCCCAATTTAGCAATTTCATAATTTAGTGGTTTCTGCTATATCAGAGCTATTTGAAATCTATCCCTAAAAGGGTATATAATATTGAAGGTGCACATAGGGTCATTCAGAATAACTTCACACACACGCTTCTGTGCATTTCCAAGTCTAATTCTGTCACTAAATCCATACCGGTGACCCAGCGCCTAAATACTAGGCCTCAAATTTAAATCCCTCTAAATCTCTCGTTACCCACCGCTGTACTGTTGTTGCTGGGCAAGATATTTAGTGTCCGTCAAAGCACATTTTTTGTTCTGGGTTGAAGTACAATTCCCAATTTAGCAATTTCATAATTTAGTGGTTTCTGCTATATCAGAGCTATTTGAAATCTATCCCTAAAAGGGTATATAATATTGAAGGTGCACATAGGGTCATTCAGAATAACTTCACACACACGCTTCTGTGCATTTCCAAGTCTAATTCTGTCACTAAACCCATACCTGTCACCCAGCGCCTAAATACTAGGCCTCAAATTTAAATCCCTCTAAATCTCTCGTTACCGCTGTCCTGTTGTAGCTGGGAAAGTTATTTAGTGTCCGTCAAAGCACATTTTTTGTTCTGGGTTGAAGTACAATTCCCAATTTAGCAATTTCATAATTTAGTGGTTCCTGCTATATCAGAGCTATTTGAAATCTATCCCAAAAAGGGTATATAATATTGAAGGTGCACATAGGGTCATTCAGAATAACTTCACACACACCCGCTACTGTGTATTTCCAAGTCTAATTCTGTCACTAAACCCTACCTGTCACCCAGCGCCTAAATACTAGGCCTCAAATTTAAATCCCTCTAAATCTCTCGTTACCGCTGTCCTGTTGTAGCTGGGAAAAGTTATTTAGTGCCCGTCAAAGCACATTTTTTGTTCTGGGTTGAAGTACAATTCCCAATTTAGCAATTTCATAATTTAGTGGTTCCTGCTATATCAGAGCTATTTGAAATCTATCCCAAAAAGGGTATATAATATTCAAGGTGCACATTGGGTCATTCAGAATAACTTCACACACACGCTTCTGTGCATTTCCAAGTCTAATTCTGTCACTAAATCCATACCGGTCACCCAGCGCCTAAATACTAGGCCTCAAATTTATATCCCGCTGAATTTGAATACAATACATTGGGCCAAATAATATATTTGTTGTTGTGGTGAACCATAACAATGAGAAAAACATCTAGTAAGGGACGCGGACGTGGACATGGTCGTGGTGGTGTTAGTGGACCCTCTGGTGCTGGGAGAGGACGTGGCCGTTCTGCCACATCCACACGTCCTAGTGTACCAACTACCTCAGGTCCCAGTAGCCGCCAGAATTTACAGCGATATATGGTGGGGCCCAATGCCGTTCTAAGGATGGTAAGGCCTGAGCAGGTACAGGCATTAGTCAATTGGGTGGCCGACAGTGGATCCAGCACGTTCACATTATCTCCCACCCAGTCTTCTGCAGAAAGCGCACAGATGGCGCCTGAAAACCAACCCCATCAGTCTGTCACATCACCCCCATGCATACCAGGGAAACTGGTCTCAGCCTCAAGTTATGCAGCAGTCTCTTATGCTGTTTGAAGACTCCGCTGGCAGGGTTTCCCAAGGGCATCCACCTAGCCCTTCCCCAGCGGTGAAAGACATAGAATGCACTGACGCACAACCACTTATGTTTTCCTGATGATGAGGACATGGAATACCACCTCAGCATGTCTCTGATGATGACGAAACACAGGTGCCAACTGCTGCGTCTTTCTGCAGTGTGCAGACTGAACAGGAGGTCAGGGATCAAGACTGGGTGGAAGACGATGCAGGGGACGATGAGGTCCTAGACCCCACATGGAATGAAGGTCGTGCCACTGACTTTCACAGTTCGGAGGAAGAGGCAGTGGTTGAGACCGAGCCAACAGCGTAGCAAAAGAGGGGAGCAGTGGGCAAAAGCAGAAACACCCGCCGCCAAGAGACTCCGCCTGCTACTGACCGCCGCCATCTGGGGACCGAGCACCCCAAGGCAGCTTCAAGGAGTTCCCTGGCATGGCACTTCTTCAAACAATGTGCTGACGACAAGACCCGAGTGGTTTGCACGCTGTGCCATCAGAGCCTGAAGCGAGGCATTAACGTCTGAACCTGAGCACAACCTGCATGACCAGGCACCTGCATGCAAAGCATGAACTGCAGTGGAGTAAACACCTTAAAACCAAGGAAGTCACTCAGGCTCCCCCTGCTACCTCTTCTGCTGTTGCCGCCTCGGCCTATTCTGCTGCTGCCGCCTCGGCCTCTTCCTCCGCCTCTGGAGGAACGTTGGCACCTGCCGCCCAGCAAACAGGGGATGTACCACCAACACCACCACCACCACCTCCGTCACCAAGCGTCTCAACCATGTCACACGCCAGCGTTCAGCTCTCCATCTCACAAACATTTGATAGAAAGCGTAAATTCCCACCTAGCCACCCTCGATCCCTGGCCCTGGATGCCAGCATTTCTAAACTACTGGCCTATGAAATGCTGTCATTTAGGCTGGTGGACACAGACAGCTTCAAACAGCTCATGTCGCTTGCTGTCCCACAGTATGTTGTTCCCAGCCGGCACTACTTCTCCAAGAGAGCCGTGCCTTCCCTGCACAACCAAGTATCCGATAAAATCAAGTGTGCACTGCGCAACGCCATCTGTAGCAAGGTCCACCTAACCACAGATACGTGGACCAGTAAGCACGGCCAGGGACGCTATATCTCCCTAACTGCACACTGGGTAAATGTAGTGGCAGCTGGGCCCCAGGCGGAGAGCTGTTTGGCGCACGTCCTGCCGCCGCCAAGGATCGCAGGGCAACATTCTTTGCCTCCTGTTGCCACCTCCTCCTTCTCGGCTTCCTCCTCCTCTTCTTCCACCTGCTCATCCAGTCAGCCACACACCTTCACCACCAACCTCAGCACAGCCCGGGGTAAACGTCAGCAGGCCATTCTGAAACTCATATGTTTGGGGGACAGGCCCCACACCGCACAGGAGTTTGTGGCGGGGTATTGAACAACAGACCGACGAGTGGTTGCTGCCGGTGAGCCTCAAGCCCGGCCTGGTGGTGTGTGATAATGGGCGAAATCTCGTTGCAGCTCTGGGACTAGCCAATTTGACGCACATCCCTTGCTTGGCGCATGTGCTGAATTTGGTGGTGCAGAAGTTCATTCACAACTACCCCGACATGTCAGAGCTGCTGCATAAAGTGCGGGCCGTCTGTTCGCGCTTCCGGCGTTCACATCCTGCCGCTGCTCGCCTGTCTGCGCTACAGCGTAACTTCGGCCTTCCCGCTCACCGCCTCATATGCCGACGTGCCCACCAGGTGGAACTCCACCTTGCACATGCTGGACAGACTGTGCGAGCAGCAGCAGGCCATAGTGGAGTTTCAGCTGCAGCACGCACGGGTCAGTCGCACTACAGAACAGCACCACTTCACCACCAATGACTGGGCCTCCATGCGAGACCTGTGTGCCCTGTTGCGCTGTTTCGAGTACTCCACCAACATGGCCAGTGCGATGACACCGTTATCAGCGTTACAATACCACTTCTATGTCTCCTTGAGAAAACACTTAGGCGATGATGGAACAGGAGGTGGCCCAGGAGGAGGAGGAGGAGGATGAGGAAGAGGGGTCATTTTTAGCACTTTCAGGCCAGTCTCTTCGAAGTGACTCAGAGGGAGGTTTTTTGCAACAGCAGAGGCCAGGTACAAATGTGGCCAGCCAGGGCCCACTACTGGAGGACGAGGAGGACGAGGATGAGGAGGAGGTGGAGGAGGATGAGGATGAAGCATGGTCCAGCGGGGTGGCACCCAACGCAGCTCGGGTCCATCACTGGTGCGTGGCTGGGGGGAAAGGCAGGACGATGACGATACGCCTCCACAGAGGACAGCTTGTCCTTACCCCTGGGCAGCCTGGCACACATGAGCGACTACATGCTGCAGTGCCTGCGCAACGACAGCAGAGTTGCCCACATTTTAACCTGTGCGGACTACTGGTTGCCACCCTGCTGGATCCACGCTACAAAGACAATGTGCCCACCTTACTTCCTGCACTGGAGCGTGATAGGAAGATGCGCGAGTACAAGCGCACGTTGGTAGACGCGCTACTGAGAGCATTCCCAAATGTCACAGGGGAACAAGTGGAAGCCCAAGGCCAAGGCAGAGGAGGAGCAAGAGGTCGCCAAGGCAGCTGTGTCACGGCCAGCTCCTCTGAGGGCAGGGTTAGCATGGCAGAGATGTGGAAAACTTTGTCAACACGCCACAGCTAACTGCACCACCACCTGATACGCAACGTGTTAGCAGGAGGCAACATTTCACTAACATGGTGGAACAGTACGTGTGCACACCCCTCCACGTACTGACTGATGGTTCGGCCCCATTCAACTTCTGGGTCTCTAAATTGTCCACGTGGCCAGAGCTAGCCTTTTATGCCTTGGAGGTGCTGGCCTGCCCGGCAGCCAGCGTTTTGTCTGAACGTGTATTCAGCACGGCAGGGGGCGTCATTACAGACAAACGCAGCCGCCTGTCTACAGCCAATGTGGACAAGCTGACGTTCATAAAAATGAACCAGGCATGGATCCCACAGGACCTGTCCGTCCCTTGTCCAGATTAGACATTAACTACCTCCCCATAACCATATATTATTGGACTCCAGGGCACTTCCTCATTCAATCCTATTTTTATTTTCATTTTACCATTATATTGCGATGCTACCCAAAGTTGAATGAACCTCTCCTCTGCCTGTGTGCTAGGCCTAAATATATGCCAATGGACTGTTGCAGTGGTGGCTGACATGAAGCCTGATTCTCTGCTATGACATGCAGACTAATTCTCTGCTGACATGAAGCCAGATTGTCTGTTACGGGACCTCTCTCCTCTGCCTGGGTGCTGGGCCTAAATTTATGACAATGGACTGTTGCAGTGGTGGCTGACGTGAAGCCTGATTCTCTGCTATGACATGCAGACTGATTCTCTGCTGACATGAAGCCAGATCCTCTGTTACGGGACCTCTCTCCTCTGCCTGGGTGCTGGGCCTAAATTTATGACAATGGACTGTTGCAGTGGTGGCTGACGTGAAGCCTGATTCTCTGCTATGACATGCAGACTGATTCTCTGCTGACATGAAGCCAGATCCTCTGTTACGGGACCTCTCTCCTCTGCCTGGGTGCTGGGCCTGAATATATGCCAATGGACTGTTGCAGTGGTGGGTGACGTGAAGCCTCATTCTCTGCTATGACATGCAGACTAATTCTCTGCTGACATGAAGCCAGATTGTCTGTTACGGGACCTCTCTCCTCTGCCTGTGTGTGTGCTGGGCCTAAATATATGCCAATGGACTGTTGCAGTGGTGGCTGACGTGAAGCCTCATTCTCTGCTATGACATGCAGACTGATTCTCTGCTGACATGAAGCCAGATCCTCTGTTACGGGACCTCTCTCCTCTGCCTGGGTGCTGGGCCTAAATTTATGACAATGGACTGTTGCAGTGGTGGCTGACGTGAAGCCTGATTCTCTGCTATGACATGCAGACTGATTCTCTGCTGTCATGAAGCCAGATTGTCTGTTACGGGACCTTTCTCCTCTACCTGGGTTCTGGGCCTAAATTTATGAAAATTGACTCTTACAGTGGTGGGTGACGTGAAGCCTGATTCTCTGCTATGATATGAAGACTGATTCTCTGCTGACATGAAGCCAGATTGTCTGTTACGGGACCTTTCTCCTCTGCCTGGGTTCTGGGCCTAAATTTATGAAAATTGACTCTTACAGTGGTGGGTGACGTGAAGCCTGATTCTCTGCTATGATATGAAGACTGATTCTCTGCTGACATGAAGCCAGATTGTCTGTTACGGGACCTTTCTCCTCTGCCTGGGTTCTGTGCCTAAATTTATGAAAATTGACTCTTACAGTGGTGGGTGACGTGAAGCCTGATTCTCTGCTATGATATGAAGACTGATTCTCTGCTGACATGAAGCCAGATTGTCTGTTACGGGACCTTTCTCCTCTGCCTGGGTTCTGGGCCTAAATTTATGAAAATTGACTCTTACAGTGGTGGGTGACGTGAAGCCTGATTCTCTGCTATGATATGAAGACTGATTCTCTGCTGACATGAAGCCAGATTGTCTGTTACGGGACCTTTCTCCTCTGCCTGGGTTCTGGGCCTAAATTTATGAAAATTGACTCTTACAGTGGTGGGTGACGTGAAGCCTGATTCTCTGCTATGATATGAAGACTGATTCTCTGCTGACATGAAGCCAGATTCTCTGTTACGGGACCTCTCTCCTCTGCCTGGGTGCTGGGCCTAAATTTATGACAATGGACTGTTGCAGTGGTGGCTGACGTGAAGCCTGATTCTCTGCTATGACATGCAGACTGATTCTCTGCTGACATGAAGCCAGATTCTCTGTTACGGGACCTCTCTCCTCTGCCTGTGTGTGTGCTGGGCCTAAATATATGCCAATGGACTGTTGCAGTGGTGGCTGACGTGAAGCCTCATTCTCTGCTATGACATGCAGACTAATTCTCTGCTGACATGAAGACAGATTCTCTGTTACGGGACCTCTCTCCTCTGCCTGGGTGCCGGGGCCTAAATATCTGAGAATGGACTGTTCCAGTGGTGGGTGACGGGAAGCCAGATTCTCTGCTATGGAACCTCTCTCCAATTGATTTTGGTTAATTTTTATTTATTTAATTTTTATTTTAATTCATTTCCCTATCCACATTTGTTTGCAGGGGATTTACCTACATGTTGCTGCCTTTTGCAGCCCTCTAGCTCTTTCCTGGGCTGTTTTACAGCCTTTTTAGTGCCGAAAAGTTCGGGTCCCCATTGACTTCAATGGGGTTCGGGTTCGGGACGAAGTTCGGATCGGGTTCGGATCCCGAACCCGAACATTTCCGGGATGTTCGGCCGAACTTCTCGAACCCGAACATCCAGGTGTTCGCTCAACTCTAGTGTTAATAGCCATAAAAAATTCCAATGGAATTTTCTCTAGTAGCGTCAACTATAACAAAAATGGGCGCTATATCATGCTGAATTGTTTAATTAACAACCTACCTTATTGTATTGTCTCTTTAAATGTCCCGAACAAAAAGCAAAACAAATTTTACAGATGCCTTTTGAATAATGTCAGGAGAGAGGGGAAGGGAGCTTTAATACTCATAGGAGACTCCAATGAAGTACTGATTCCCACATTAGACAAGTCTCACACTAAAACTGATGAAAAAAAATACAGATTTATATTTTTTACTCAATAAAGAGGATCTCTACGATGCGTGGAGAATTCTACACGCGTCTGAAAGAGACTTCACCTTTTTATCTTACCCCCATAATGTTTACTCGGGAATAGATATGGCTATAGTGGATAAAAAATTATTACAAAGAGTATCCAATTCAACTATAGGGAGCATAACCTGGCCACACCATGCTCCTATATCAATTTCAATAGAAGAGCATTTTAACTCCCTTCCCCAAACTCCATGGAGAATCAATAACTCCTTGTTGTCAGATAATGACTCATGCATGACTCTGGAAAAAGAAACAGCCGAGTTCTTTCTCTTTAACCACCACGAAGACACATCAGCCCAGACAAACTGGTGTGCCTAGAAGGCAGTTATAAAAGGCAAATGCATTCAATTAGCATCCATAAAGAAAAAAACAAAAAGGGGAAAAATAGAAGAATTACTGAGCAAAATCAAAAGCCTCGAATCTAAAAACAAAACCCCTACATCTCCCTGGCAAACAACAGAACTTAAGGAATTACAAACACAACTATATAGACTATATCATGACCATTATGATTTTTTTTATAGAAGAAATAAAGCATTATTCTATGCCCAGGGAAATAAAGCGTGGCAACTTTTGGCCAATAAATTTAAAAACAAAATGGCAAAATCAAAAATTCCATATTTACTTGACAAAAAAGGCAATACAATTCTTAACCCCAAAGGAATAACCAATGCATTTGCAGAATACTACTCTGATCTCTACAATATTAAACATGACACACACACTCCACAACCGGATGTTGATTCCATCACAAACTTCCTGAGACCTTTGAAATTGCCATCACTCACTGCAGAGGACAAAGAGCTCCTTAATGCCCCCATTCAATTAGCAGAAATTAGATTAGTCATTAAAAAACTTAAATTAAATACATCTCCAGGCCCTAATGGTCTCTCAAATAAATTCTATTAAAAAATGAGTCACCTATTATCCTCTCATCTGCAATTGGTATTTCAAACTTTAATGAACATTGACAGCATTCCATGAGAAATGCTTTATGCCCTTATTGTCACTTTACCCAAACCAGGAAAAACCCTAGACAAAGCAGATCATTTTCAACCAATATCCCTCTTGAATGGAGATTTCAATTTCTCAAAAATTCTGGCCAACAGATTAATCGACATTCTCCCAAGACTAATATAAGAAGACCAGGGGGGTTTCATTAAACACAGACAAACCACCGATGGCACCAGGAGGTTCATAAACCTGATCCATCATGTGGAGCGAACCAAAATGTCTTCTCTGCTTCTATCCCTTGATGCAGAGAAGGCGTTCGACAGAGTTCACTGGGGCTACTTGGAAAAGACATTATGTACTTTTGGGTTTCATGGTCCCTTCTTATCAGCAATAATGTCGCTATATTCTACCCCATCAGCATCTGTACTCTCATCAGGTTTCCTTTCCTAACGCTTTGAGATCACAAACGGTACTCGACAGGCTGTCCCCTTTCTCCAATGATATTTGCCCTTGTTATCAAACCACTAGCCAAAATAATAAGTAATGACCCTCAAATTCACAGTATCCAAATTGGCCAAACATCCCACAAAATTTGACTTTTTCGGACGATATCTTACTCATATGCAAAAATCCAATAGAATCTCTCCCAGCGATAAACAAGATTCTCAACAACTTTAGCAATGTGTCATATTATAAAATGAATCAATCCAAATCATCCATTCTCAATATGGGCCTTCCACTTAATATTCAATCACAACTGAGAACTGATTATCCCTTTAAATGGGAAACCACAGCCATTTCATATTTGGGAATAAAACTTTGCTATCCAGTACATAAATGCTGATCATCCCAAAAGTACTTTATTTTATTTAGAAATGTCCCGATTTACCTGCTGATTACTTTTAAAAAAAAGATCCAATCTGCCTTAATGAGATTCATATGGAATAACAAAACACCAAGAGTTAGAGCAGAGATTCTCTACAAAGAAGTAAAAATGGGCGAAACGGGTTGCCCCTCTATAAGTTACTACTATCAAGCCGTCATACAAGACCAACTAAAACCCCTTTGGCTCAGAAACACCTATAAACATTGGGTTACTATAGAATCACTCCTGTTAGGCAAGGATAGAATATCCTCATTACTTAAAGAATCCTCATTATTTCACACACCACTAACCTTTTCTCATCCAACCATAGGAGTGATCGTGGACTCATGGTGGGAAGTAGTGGTCTTATGCAACTTATTTCCCAATAATAATAATTCCCAAAATTAAAAAAGTTCAAACCATGTCGAGGTATCAAAGAAACTGTTCTATCAGTGGTTCTTGGTCCCAACTAAGGTTTCTTTATTTAATGATACCCCAATCTCCTTTGTGTGCGACTTCCCTGTCATATTTGAAGTCCCTTTAGCTTTATTGAATATAAACCCGAACCAATTTTCGATATTTCACAAAACTATAATATTCCATATTATCACTGTAGCAAGAGAACAAATAATTCGCAACTGGAGATCTTCGCACATTCCATCTCTGTCTAGAGTAATCCAGGAGATAAACAATTGTTGTTGGTACGAGTCCATGATCGCTTCTTCCTTAGGTACTAGCACAGACTTCAGAAACAGATGGGATGTATAGCTATCATGCAAGTACAACACAGTGGTTCTCTAAATGAACCAAACTTAATTAGCTTTCTTAGCTTGATATTTTATTGATATATAGATATCCTTTAATATGTACCCGGTGATACAAAAGGGTCTTTTAAACTGTCCAACTCTCTCACATTGTTGTACAAAGACTATGCATCAGTAAATTATATGTTTACTACTCATATATGTAAACCTTGCAAAAAACTTATGCTGTTTGTATATTTTACCCTTGTAACAAAATATTACAATAAAAATTTTAGTTAAAAACAAACAAAAAAAACGCAGGTTTGGGGAATGGAATCATTCAAACTGAGCTGCATGATAAATCGCTTTTTATTTACCCTAATAACAAGGGTAACGAATGAATAGATGCATTCAAGAGAGGAATGCTAAAAGAATTGGAAAAACTAGATGTAAAACAGAAGCATTATAATTTAACTAAAGAAGAAAGACAGGCATTGAGAGGGTTGGAAAGCAACAGCAGTATAATAATAAAACTGGCGGACAAAGGAGGGGGAGTAGTAGTAATGAATGTATGTATTAAATGTATGAAAATGAGATGCAGAGACTGATAGCTGATGAAAATACTTATCGTAAGTTAAAAGGCAGTCCTATACTGGAGTTTAAAAGAAAAATGACGAGTTTAATACAGGAAGGTTTCAGAAATGAAATCATTAACAAAAAGAATGAATAAACAATCACCAGCGGCTCAACCCCTCGCCTATACGGAAGAGGTGCCCACCTAGAGCGGCCCACCCTTAGGCCTAGAGGAAGATAACTGTATGGACAAAATATAGGGGAACACTGCAGATGGGAGCACTAACTCCAAGTATGGATGTAATTTATTAAAACTCACATAAAAAATTATACACATGAATATATGCAATAGGTAGTATCATATTACGTGGCTCCATTTATACTACCTATTGCATATATTCATGTGTATAGTTTTTAATGTGAGTTTTAATAAATTACATCCATACTTGGAGTAAGTGCTCCCATCTGCAGTGTGCCCCTATATTTTGTCCATACAATTAACAAAAAAGAGTTGGACTACCTATTGATCAAATATCCTGTCACTCCGGTGATATACCACCTTCCCAAAATTCATAAAAGTCTCTTGGATCCTCCTGATAGACCTATACTATTATTCCAAATTTAAAAAAAATAATGCTTTATTATAACAAACAACCCCAAAAATATTTGGTATTGTCGCGTCTGTAACAACCTGCTCTAAAAAAATACCCCATGATCTAACCTGTCAGATGAACACTATAAATAACAAAAAATAAAAACGGTGCCAAAACAGCTATTCTTTGTTACCTTGCCTCACAAAAAGTGGAATATAGAGCAACCAAAAATCATATGTACCCTAAAATAGTACTAACAAAACTGCTACCTTATTGCATCGTTTTCAAAATGGGGTGCATCAGGGGGTCTTCAGATGTGAAGACCCCTGATGTGACATGGCAACTTAAAATTATCCCAGTGAAACCTGCCTTCCAAAAACCATATGGCGTTCCTTTCCTTATGTGCCCACATACAGCAGTTTACAGCCACATATGGGGTGTTTCTGTAAACTACAGAATCAGGGCAATAAATATTGAGTTTTGTTTGGCTGTTAACCCTTGCTTTGTTAGCAGAAAAAAATGGATTAAAATGGAAAATCTGCCCAAAAAGTGAAATTCAGAATTTTTTTCTACATTTTCCATTAATTCTTGTGGAACACCTAAAGGGTTAACACAGTTTGTAAAATCAGTTTTAAATACCTTGAGGGTGTAGTTTCTAAAATGGGGTCATTTTTAGGTGGTTTCTATTATGTAAGCCTCACAAAGTGACTTCAGACCTGAACTGGTCCTTAAAAAGTGGGTTTTGGAAATTTTCTGAAAAATTTCAACATTTGCTTCTAAACTTCTAAGCCTTCTATCGTCCCCACAAAATAAAATGGCATTCACAAAAGGATCCAAACATGAAATAAACATGGGGAATGTAAATCAATAACAATTTTTGGAGTTATTACTATCTATTATAAAAGTAGAGAAACTGAAATTTGGAAATTTTTCCAAATTCTTGGAAAATTTTGTCTTTTTTTATAAATAAAAATTCATTTTTTTAATCAATTTTACTGTCATGAAGTACAATATGTGACGAAAAAACTATCTCAGAATGGCCTGGATAAGTGAAAGCGTTTTAAAGTTATTACCACATAAAGTGACACAAAAATGGCCTGGGCAGAAAGGTGAAAAATGGCCCGATCCTGGAAGGGTTAAAGGCTTCAGTTTTGCATTCCGTCATAATAGCAATCTTTGGGCAGCCTAACGGGTCCGTCCTGGTTTCCGTTATGCAGGACTGGACTCCTGAATAATGGAAACCAGGATGGATGCATTATGCTGCCCATAGACTTCTATTATGAAGGATCAAAACGGAATGCCTCTTAAAGGCTTCCGTTTTGACTTCCGTCTTATGGATTCCGTTATTTTCCGTTAAAATGGCAAACAATAACGGAATCCATAACGGTGATGTGAACTCACCCTTAACGAAGTAAGTTTCCAGGTGTCCAATTACGTATGTGTCCATTTTTATCTTAATTAGAGCTGAGCAAAGTTTAGCAAAATTCGATTCAAATAAGAAATTCTTTACGAATTAATAACTCACAAATCGCTATAAATCAGGTGTACCCAGGCCAATCTGCCTAAATGTAACTCTACAGCTAACAAAACAGATTAAAGGGGTTTTCTGGGATTTTAAGATTGATGACCTATCCCCAGTTGTGCAAGCGCCGCCTTCCCTTGTTTGCTTACCTACTTGCAGTCGACATCGCATCGGTGAACAGGTGTAACTACAAGCATCCGTTTCAATTGGAATGCTCATTCCTATACACTTGAATAGTAACGAGCCTTCCTATTGAAATTAATGGGACAGCTTGTAATTACACCCGGCAAGCAGGTAAACAAACAAGGGATGGCTTCGCTCGCAGGGGGAAACGGCCTTCCCTTCTACAAGCTGATTGACAGGGGTGCCAAGTGTCAGACCACTACCGATCTGGTATTGATGATCTATAAAGAGATCATCAATATTTAAATCCCGGAAAACCCCTTTAACTATGAATATTGGTGCACTGCACACTTATATACACAGCGATTGTAGCAGATAAATTGTAGAGTCTGCTGAACACTAAACGTAATGCTGGATTTTCCCATATTTTTACAGACATGCGCGTTAGAGACAGGATATAACCTCATATTGCACTGTATTCTAACTAATTGGTATAATACCCCGAGTTCAGGAGAATTGCCCCCAGAATTCTTATGAAATCCAACCTGGCATTTTTTATTTGCTGTCTGGCCTTAACTTAAAGGGGTATTCCACTTTTCTGACCAGCCGCTCCATTCATTTCAGGGGGCTCCACAAGGTATAGGGCCCCCTTTCTCGGGATAGGTGGGGGTCTCAGCAGTAGCACCCCTACTGATCTGATAGTTATCCCCTACATATAACTTGTTTCTAACCTGAATACACCTTCAAGTCTTAGCCCAGGAGTGACCCTGAGGTCACTGAAAAATGGCAGGTTTAGCGCTAACAGTAGACACTATGGAGGAGCAGCGGAGACTTGGGTATCTGAGGCATGCACTCTCAGTAAAAGCTGTGACTGGCACTATTTGGGGCATCTGTAATAAGCATTTTGGGGGAACACACTAGTAAGTGTTTAATAATTTTCAATTTGTGATATAAGAACTGCACAAGGGTGAGAAACTGGAAAAAACTGAGTAAATAAATATTCCAACAAAAAGAGATGCTTAAAAACAAATAAACAAGGACGCTTGATTGAATATACCGTACATTTTTTTTTTTAAAGGACGAGATGGGAAATAGCAAAGCATATGGGGCAGGGGAAGAAAACAATCAGAGTCACGGTGTGTAAAACACAGCAGAGCGAACACTCTCTGAGTGAACTGTGGTCCTAATACAAATGATGGACCATGTCACTAATAAATAACACAAGTGTGGTTTGCAACAATGTAGCAGTAAGTATCCCTCATGTATATGGCCACCAAAACTCTGTGCCAATGTACAATCAAATACACAGGGGGAGCACACGCTGCTCAAACGCTCACGCTGGTGTCACCAGCTGTTTAGCCGCACACTGAAAAGTCTGATCATACAGTCCCCAACCTGAAAGTCCATTGGGCTTCTTTTTGGAGAATACGTTTATCAAGGTCCCCTCCTATCGGGGAGGGCCGAACCATCTCAATGCCTTGAAAACGTATGACCTCAGGATTGCTGGCGTGATTCTCCATCTTTGCATAGAGTAAAAGAAAAAATGGCATAATTCACAAACAAAGAAAGCTACAATAAAACATAAAAAAGAGAAAAATGTACAAGAGAGATATGTCTCCATGTGTGAGGCACCCAAAATAAGGCTTCGCGCATACGGCCATGTCCATATTTCGGTCCACAAACGATGGATCTGCAAAAGACATTTACCTTCCGTGTGCATTCTGAATTTTTTTCACTTTCATCAATAGAAAGGACTATTCTGATTCGCAACAAGGGGAATTTGCACATTGGCCACATTGATATCCAAGAAATATGGACGTGTGCATTTTCCAATCAGAATGAATGGGTCAGTGTGCTATCCACAAAACATGCAGATAGCTAGCACACAGATGAAAAATGCAGTCATGTGCATGAGGCCTAAGGGAGGGTGAGCGTGTATAGAATGTAGGGTGAAGGGAGCAGACAGGTGTGGGTTGTCAAGCTCACATACTAATCCTCTTTACATCATTGCTGTTTATAGATTCAAGTCTCATAGAAACTCACTGTGAACTCATTTCTACACCTTCTAATATCGTCTGAGAGATACCATTTAGCCCGAGATGTCCATAGCACTAGGTTTAGCAAGTATCACATGATGTAATGTTACATTCAGTATAACTGTCCATACGGTTCTATATTTACTTCTTCCATAGTAGTTAAAGCTATCAAGAATGACATGTCAAACAGCTGCTACATGGTCTCAACCTATGTGAGTAGTAAAGGGCTACAGTATTCGTCAAACTCAAAGTGACAGGTGACCACGCCCCCTTTTCTGCCCTGGCCGCCTGTCACTTTTCCAGCCAGTCCGAACAAGCCCTAATATGGTATATTCAGGCTGCAACTCAATTAAGTTTTAAAAATAGCTTGACTTTCTGCAACCTTCACAGACATGACCGGACACGTACCTATCTATCTATCTTCTAATATCTATCTATCTACAACCTTATTTTTACCCGCAGCGTCCATTTTGTGAAATACGGACAACCCAATTTGCAAAGTGGGTCAGGGTATGTCCGAGCATGTTGAAGGCATGTTCGGGCAAGTTCTAAGACGCTCTTTAAGAGCGACAGCCGCGGAGCCCAACTTTCCACCAACTTTCCAGGGCGTCGATTCCGGCCTTAGTTTCTTACCAGATATTATTGGGATACCTCCAAGGACTTCTCCGAGCGCGTCACCTTGCCTTTTTTCTTTCCGCGCTACTTCAACAGCGGCAGTTTTTAAGTATCCAGCTTTCCCGAGTATGGATGCTTTACTTTGCCAATGGGTCCTTCCTGGATTGAATCCGTTTACTAACGCCATATAGCTAAATAAATATTATCGACATATATATATAAGTCTCAGAGAATCACTATCTCTGAGATACTTGGCAAGGATGGCGGCGCGTGCACTATGTGAGGCCCAGCGTCTCCTCAGATTTTGCAGGTTAGCATGGTTATTCTTACTCATCTCGGGTCTGTTCATTCAGAAATTCTCAATAAAAACAGGCACTAACCATCTGGTAGAGTCTAAATCGATTTTTTACTTGATATAATAGTAAGATGCATAAAACCATACATATAATTCTACATTAAAATATAGATATAATAACCATTGGATACTGTCTATATGCTGTGATTAGTATTTGTTACTTGTTAATGGTTGTAATTTGGGGAAAGATCTTGTGCTACCCTTAATCCTAGATGCCCTTAACCTGGTGTCTATATAATATCCACATCCAATATTGCAAATCCATACGTATAGTACACAATGTGCATAAATCACAATAATCAATCTATTGCATAGCATATATATATATATATAAAAAAAAACATATATAGAAATTGTGAGAGTTATTGTAGTCAAAAGGTTATGAAGGTTATGAAAGTTCTTGTAGTAAAAATATATATATATCTCCTGATGTGTTGAGTAACAATGTGAAGGAGTGAAGCAAAAGTCAAATATCACAATTTCTGTCAGTATCCCCAATTAGTGAGTTAGTTTTCTGTTGCCTCTATAGGGTTAGGTATTAGTGTGAATCAGGTTTGCATCTGGGGCATCCCCCTGATGCGTTCCCTCTTACCTTCTGAGGCGGACTTCTTATTGAGATGTTTCCCTCTTGCAGGATCGATTTTACTGTGGTGCCTTTTGTTATGGAGTTCGGTATTAGATAATATTGCTCCTTACTCCAATCTCCGGGCTCCTTGGCGTTCCACGCTCTCTCCTCTCTGCGTGTCACCGTCCCGCTCTACTCTCGTTTGTACTCTCACTATCTCTCGATAAGACACAACAGGTGATCTCACTTGTATTTCGATCTGTGCAAGTACTGAAGTCCATCTTTATAATATCGAATATTGAACTGGATCGATCTTTGTGTGGATTTAGGTTGGTAGTTGTTTGCTCTCAAGATCAGCCAGACATGTTTTGAGGGATCACCCTCTTCCTCGGTGGCTATGATGTGAGCACTACTACCCCCTTCTTTTATATTATGGCTTTCCCAAACGCACCCAAAATCCGACATGGATTTATATTCCTCATCTTCTAGACCTTTTTGTTAAAAATTATGTATATGTACATATCACCACAATCGATTCAATACATTATCGAATATATTCATCCAGCATATAGATTAGTCAATATATAAACTTAAAACACACCACAATCGACTGTTTATACTTGGGTTCATCTTTAATTGCCACTATTTCTCCATCTTTTTGTTATTTCCAGATGGCAACAACTTCCCCCATGTGGCTAATTAATAGTTCCCAGAAACCAAATTTGGAAGCTTAAATTCGCATTAGCGTCTTTGATGCATTTTATTTAATACTTTAGTAGTTATTTCACTGTCTGCTTGTTATATAGGGGATATATCTCCTACTATTTCATTATTGAAGATAAGTGATCTCCTCTGTATTTATTTTAATTTTTTTTATTTTTCATTCTTGGTTTTTGTTCTACCATTTTCTTCTCTTTATTCCTTTGTGCCTTCTACATAAATCCTTAAAACAAAAAACAAAAAAATAACTGAAAAAATAACTGAAGAATGCGGTTCCTGTTGCGTTTTTTCCAATTCAGCCCCAATCTGTTCCCAAATATTGTAGCCAAGGATTACCATTCTAACATGTTAGAAAACCAAGGACGTGTTTTCCATCCTCAATTACTCTTTCTATATTCAGTATCTTCAGATGTTTACCTAATAGCTTTTTCTTCTCTTTATATATTCCTTTATACCTTCTACTAGGATAGAAACCAGGAAAAATGGAAGAAACGCATCGGGGTCCCAAAAACGCACCAGCGTTTTCTGTTGCGTCTGTGGTGCGTTTCCTCCAAATTTTCATTGCTTCCTTATATTGTGTTCCCAAATCTATCTGCAAGATCAGAAGTTGGGATTCTACCCCATTTAGGTCCTAAAGATGCAATTCATGTCTTCAATATTTCACATGTTTGATATCTTCAGATGTTATGGTGATATAATATATATTAGTGAATAATGGTATATAGGGGAGGGAGCCTCCCCCCGAGGGGAGATCCTGGTGCTGATAAACAGCCAGACTAAGGATGTCCCATCAGAGGAAGGCACCCATCCTCATTTTATAAAAAACCAAAGAGTTCAAAGTCTGAGTTGAGCCCATGTGGAAGGAGTGTTTGAAAATCAAAAATCCGCCTGGATTCCTGCCGGGACATCATGGTGATATGGTCTCCCCCTCTCCAGTGTACATCAACTTTTTCAAAGGCTGCGAAGACCATACCTCCAGGGTTTCTGTTGTGATGTTGTTTATTCACTAATATATATCATATCACCATAACATCTGAAGATATCAAACATGTGAAATATTGAAGACATGAATTACATCTTTAGGACCTACATGGGGTAGAATCCCAACTTCTGATCTTGCAGATAGATTTGGGAACACAATATAAGGAAGCAATTAAAATTTGGAGGAAACGAACCACAGACGCAACAGAAAACGCAGGTGCGTTTTTGGGACCCCGATGCGTTTCTTCAATTTTTCCTGGTTTCTATCCTAGTAGAAGGTATAAAGGAATATATAAAGAGAAGAAAAAGCTATTAAGTAAACATCTGAAGATACTGAATATAGAAAGAGTAATTGAGTTACTGTTAATGTTAGAATGGTAATCCTTGACTCTGCTACAATATGTGGGAACAGATTGGGGCTGAATTGGAAAAAACGCATCAAAAACGCAACAGGAACCGCAGATGCGTTTTTTGGAACTTTGATGCGTTTCTTCCATTCTTCAGTTATTTTTTGTTTTTTTGTTTTAAGGATTTATGTAGAAGGCACAAATAAATAAAGAGAAGGAAATGGTAGAACAAAAACCAAGAATGAAAAATCAAAAAAATTTAAATAAATACAGAGGAGATCACTTATCTTCAATAATGAAATAGTAGGAGATATATCCCCTATATAACAAGCAGACAGTGAAATAACTACTAAAGTATTAAATAAAATGCATCAAAGACGCTAATGCGAATTTAAGCTTCCAAATTTGGTTTCTGGGAACTATTAATTAGCCACATGGGGGAAGTTGTTGCCATCTGGAAATAACAAAAAGATGGAGAAATAGTGGCAATTAAAGATGAACCCAAGTATAAACAGTCGATTGTGGTGTGTTTTAAGTTTATATATTGACTGATCTATATGCTGGATTAATATATTCGATAATGTATTGAATCGATTGTGGTGATATGTACATATACATAATTTTTAACAAAAAGGTCTAGAAGATGGGGATTATAAATCCATGTCGGATTTTGGGTGGGTTTGAGAAAGCCATAAGATAAAAGAAGGGGGTAGTAGTGCATACATCATAGCCACCGAGGAAGAGGGTGATCCCTCAAAACATGTCTGGCTGATCTTGAGAGCAAACAACTACCCATCTAAATCCGCACAAAGATCGATCCAGTTCAATATTCGATATTATAAAGATGGACTTCAGTACTTGCACAGATCGAAATACAAGTGAGATCACCTGTTGTGTCTTATCGCGAGATAGTGAGAGTACAAACGAGAGTAGAGCGGGACGGTGACACGCAGAGAGGAGAGAGCGTGGAACGCCAAGGAGCCCGGAGATTGGAGTAAGGAGCAATATTATCTAATACCGAACTCCATAACAAAAGGCACCACAGTAAAATCGATCCTGCAAGAGGGAAACATCTCAATAAGAAGTCCCCCTCAGAAGGGAAGGTAAGAGGGAACTCATCAGGGGGACGCCCCAGATGCAAACCCGATTCACACTAATACCTAACCCTATAGAGGCAACAGAAAACTAACTCACTAATTGGGGATACTGACAGAAATTGTGATATTTGACTTTTGCTTCACTCCTTCACTTTGTTACTGAACACATCAGGAGATATATATATGTTTTTACTACAAGAACTTTCATAACCTTCATAACCTTTTTGACTACAATAACTCTCACAATTTCTATATATGTTTTTTTTTATATATATATGCTATGCAATAGATTGATTATTGTGATTTATGCACATTGTGTACTATACGTATTGATTTGCAATATTGGATGTGGATATTATATAGACACCAGGTTAAGGGCATCTAGGATTAAGGGTAGCACAAGATCTATCCCCAAATTACAACCATTAACAAGTAACAAATACTAATCACAGCATATAGACAGTATCCAATGGTTATTATATCTATATTTTAATGTAGAATTATATGTATGGTTTTATGCATCTTACTATTATATCAAGTAAAAAATCGATTTAGACTCTACCAGATGGTTAGTGCCTGTTTTTATTGAGAATTTTTGAATGAACAGACCCGAGATGAGTAAGAATAACCATGCTAACCTGCAAAATCTGAGGAGACGCTGGGCCTCACATGGTGAACGCGCCGCCATCCTTGTCAAGTATCTCAGAGATAGTGATTCTCTGAGACTTATATATATATATGTTGTTAGTAATATGTAGTTGCTATATGTCGAAAATATTTATTTAGCTATACGGCATTAGTAAACGGATTCAATCCAGGAAGGACCCATTGGCAAAGTAAAGCATCTACAGGTCCTTCTCAAAAAATTAGCATATTGTGATAAAGTTCATTATTTTCTGTAATGTACTGATAAACATTAGACTTTCATATATTTTAGATTCATTACACACCAACTGAAGTAGTTCAAGCCTTTTATTGTTTTAATATTGATGATTTTGGCATACAGCTCATGAAAACCCAAATTTCCTATCTCAAAAAATTTGCATATTTCATCCGACCAATAAAAGAAAAGTGTTTTTAATACAAAAAAGTCAACCTTCAAATAATTATGTTCAGTTATGCACTCAATACTTGGTCGGGAATCCTTTTGCAGAAATGACTGCTTCAATGCGGCGTGGCATGGAGGCAATCAGCCTGTGGCACTGCTGAGGTGTTATGGAGGCCCAGGATGCTTCGATAGCGGCCTTAAGCTCATCCAGAGTGTTGGGTCTTGCGTCTCTCAACTTTCTCTTCCCAATATCCCACAGATTCTCTATGGGGTTCAGGTCAGGAGAGTTGGCAGGCCAATTGAGCACAGTAATACCATGGTCAGTAAACCATTTACCAGTGGTTTTGGCACTGTGAGCAGGTGCCAAGTCGTGCTGAAAAATGAAATCTTCATCTCCATAAAGCTTTTCAGCAGATGGAAGCATGAAGTGCTCCAAAATCTCCTGATAGCTAGCTGCATTGACCCTGCCCTTGATAAAACACAGTGGACCAACACCAGCAGCTGACATGGCACCCCAGACCATCACTGACTGTGGGTACTTGACACTGGACTTCAGGCATTTTGGCATTTCCCTCTCCCCAGTCTTCCTCCAGACTCCGGCACCTTGATTTCCGAATGACATGCAAAATTTGCTTTCATCCGAAAAAAGTACTTTGGACCACTGAGCAACAGTCCAGTGCTGCTTCTCTGTAGCCCAGGTCGGGCGCTTCTGCCGCTGTTTCTGGTTCAAAAGTGGCTTGACCTGGGGAATGCGGCACCTGTAGCCCATTTCCTGCACACGCCTGTACACGGTGGCTCTGGATGTTTCTACTCCAGACTCAGTCCACTTCCGCAGGTCCCCCAAGGTCTGGAATCGGTCCTTCTCCACAATCTTCCTCAGGGTCCGGTCACCTCTTCTCGTTGTGCAGCGTTTTCTGCCACACTTTTTCCTTCCCACAGACTTCCCACTGAGGTGCCTTGATACAGCACTCTGGGAACAGCCTATTCGTTCAGAAATTTCTTTCTGTGTCTTACCCTCTTGCTTGAGGGTGTCAATGATGGCCTTCTGGACAGCAGTCAGGTCGGCAGTCTTACCCATGATTGCGGTTTGGAGTAATGAACCAGGCTGGGAGTTTTTAAAAGCCTCAGGAATCTTTTGCAGGTGTTTAGAGTTAATTAGTTGATTCAGATGATTAGGTTAATAGCTCGTTTAGAGAACCTTTTCATGATATGCTAATTTTTTGAGATAGGAATTTGGGGTTTTCATGAGCTGTATGCCAAAATCATCAATATTAAAACAATAAAAGGCTTGAACTACTTCAGTTGGTGTGTAATGAATCTAAAATATATGAAAGTCTAATGTTTATCAGTACATTACAGAAAATAATGAACTTTATCACAATATGCTAATTTTTTTAGAAGGACCTGTATACTCGGGAAAGCTGGATACTTAAAAACTGCCGCTGTTGAAGTAGAGCGGAAAGAAGAAAGGCAGGGTGACGCGCTTGGAGAAGTCTTTGGAGGTATCCCAATAATATCTGGTAAAAAACGAAAGCCAGAATCGACGCCCTGGAAAGTTGGGCTCCGCGGCTGTCGCTCTTAAATAGCGTCTTAGGACTTGCCCGAACATGCCTTCAACATGCTCGGACATACCCTGACCCACTTTGCAAATTGGGTTGTCCGTATTTCACTAAATGGACGCTGCGGGCAAAAATAAGGTTGTAGATAGATAGATATTAGAAGATAGATAGATAGGTACGTGTCCGGTCATGTCTGTGAAGGTTGCAGAAAGTCAAGCTATTTTTAAAACTTAATTGAGTTGCAACCTGAATATACCATATTAGGGCTTTTCCGGACTGGCTGGAAAAGTGACAGGCGGCCAGGGCAGAAAAGGGGGCGTGGCCACCTGTCACTTTGAGTTTGATGAATAGTGTAGTCCTTTACTACTCACATGCGTGAGTAGTAGCATGCTACGGTTTTATCTTCGGCGAAAAAAACTTAAGACTTGCAGGAATGCCGGCATTTTTCCCCATAGGAATGTATGGATCCGTCCTTCCAGTCTGCGCATGCGCAGACTGGTAAAAATTTGAAAAAAGATACAAGACGGATCCGTCTGTTCCGCATGACAAGCAGAGAGATGGATCCGTTCTTGCAATGCATTTGTGAGACGGATCCGCATCTGGATGCGTCTCACAAATGCTTTTAGTCACATGCAGATTGGCAGATGAGGCGGGCAGTTCCGACGACGGAACTGCCCGCCGGATCACAATGCCTCAAGTGTGAAAGTAGCCTAAAACATTAGGGGTGAAGGCCTGCTGCCGAGCTGACAATCTAAAAAATGTTGTGGGCGAGGGCTTGCTGCTGAGCTGACCATCTAAAAGATTTTGTGGGTGAGGGCCTGCTGCCAAGCTAACCATCTAAAAAAAAACTGTGGGCAAGGGCCTGCTGCCAAGCTGATCATCTAAATAATTTTGTGGGAGAGGGCCTGCTGCTTAGCTGAACACCTAAAAAATGTTGTGGGTGATGGCCTGCTGTCGAGCTGACATCTAAAAATGTAGGGATAAGGGTCTGCTGCTGAGCTGACCCTCTAAAACTTTATGGTTGAGGGTCTACTAGTGACCATCAAAAACAATAAGGGTGAGGGCCTGCTGGTGAACCTCAAAAACATTATGTGTGAGGGCCTGCTGGTGACCCTCTAAAACAATGTGACTACGTTCGTAGAGAGGCGAACCCTTTTGGGACTAAGGGGTCCCCATGGGGGAGCAAGGAATGTGGGAGATGTGTCGCCTGCTCCAACATGGAGAGGGCGACCCACTTCCACAATTTGAGCGGTGATAGGACTTATAAGATCACACACACTATCAACTGCACGACCATTGGAGTGGTGTACTGGGCGATTTGCCCGTGCGACCTTATTTATGTGGGGTTGACCTCACGCCCACTTAAAAGAAGGGTTGGGGAGTATGTTTTGTCCATTAATGTGGCACGAGAGGAGGAGGATGCCACACAGTTGAATACCTTGGCCAGGCATTTTAAAGACAAAGATGACTCAGACGGAACCTTTTTACTGATCAGAGGAATTGCTTATTCCAAATAGAGGAGGCAATTGGAAAAACTGTTGGCTCAGCATGAGACCAAATGGATTTTTCTTCTTAATACTGTCTCGCCTAGTGGCCTTAATGAGAGTATTAGTTATGCCCCATTCAATTAGAGAGGGGTTCTTGGGTTGGGATGTCCTTGAGTTCTGTTTTCTGTGCCTTCTACTCTATTTACATCTTGATACCCTGCGGCCGGTTTGTCCAAACCGATACGTAGTTGTGTTTCTTTTAACTGTGCATTTTTAAGATTTGTTATTATGTTTTTATTGTGCATTTTTAACAGTTTGTATACATTTGCAACTAATCACTCATGACCATTTGTATATATTCCAGATTAGGGGACAATTGTTGGATGGGGATGCTAAGACATGAAAGAAAAAGAGATGTTGGACTTCCGCGGGATGATGGGACTTTTATGTTCCTTCACGTCTATCTTATGTTTATATTTGGTCTATATATTTATAAATGTAAAATTACTTATTATTAGGGATATACAGTACTGTTACTTTTGATATTTGGATTTATTTCCCATAAAACTTTTTTTTTTTTTTCCACTGCATGTCACTTCACTTGCACCTTGCACTTTCACTGCACAAGCACTTTTCTATAGCACTATGTATTAAGTTGTATTTATTCTAATATTGAAGTATGAAGTTTTTATATAATAGGAAGTATCTATATGGTTCACAATGAATTCATACTTGTCTATTTATCTGCATATATTACACTTGAGCACTTTACAAAGTATAATATGTTATTAGAAGTTACTACATATGAGCACTGTTGTCCTCTGACATTAGGTTATTTAGGCAAATGTATTTGCTAGTATGTCGTCTATCTAGCATGATCTATAAAGTATTTAACTATTTAAGACACATCACCATTGTATCATATGTTGATTGTGCTAACTCCTCCTCCTACTACAATGTATTTATAATGTTATACCTACGTGGCTGTGATCCCGTCTTCCTGGGGAGAGATGGTTTGGATGCAATCATGTGACCTGTTGGGTGATGTCACGGCCATGTGGCCGCGGCCGGGCGAAACTGTTTAGTGCGAAGTTTAGTGACTTGGATGCCTGAGCGAGGTTTTGCGCGATGTGCCGCTGTGTGACGTTGCATGGTCGAGTGAGGCTGTCCTGTGCATAATATTGTGAGAGTGGTTGCGGAGTGACTAGTGACGCAAAATTGGGTGATGGCCACTCGCGGTCATGTGACAGCTATGATGAGAGATTACATTACTGCCTCAATCTCGCGGGATTCTGCCCGGGATAAGCGGAGCTGATCCATTGGTCCATCCACAGGTGTCCCAGGTATTGAATTTGTTTCTGGATATATAATGTGGCTGAGTGTTTAATCAGATACGCCCCTTGAGAAAGTGGAGCGAAACGTACATCGGGGTACGCTCACAGCTGACCGTAGGTTGGATCCCTGTATTGTACCACTGCCCAGGTATTTTCTGTTCCTCTTTTCTTTCAGTTGCCTGTAGTTTGTATATCCACTGTTGGCTTCCTCTTGGCACCGTGTGTGGATTGTTTGCATACAGGTGATTTGGGAATATCAGATAGGTTTCAGGGTATTACTGGTACATACATTACTTTTTGGCACTGCTCAATTGCCTTTGTGCCGAGCAAACTTAGATATTGGGATCTTATACCACGCCAGTCAGCATGTGAGCTACCACTATTTATTGTCTTCAATCATGTGTTGTTGTAATTATTTGTATTTAATTACTTTATAAAGCTTTATATATTTTGTGTATGTGTGTCCCTACAGGGTTTCTTTCGGGTTTCTATATGATGTCATACATCTTACCAACAATTTGTTGGTTCAATAGGTTGTACTTCCCAGAGATAACTTTGTCCGTGGGAGTGTGTCATACTGAGAAATGCTCCCTATTCATACTGGAGAATTTGTCCGTTGAAGTGGTCTTAGGAATGCCGTGGCTCCAAGTTCACAACCCGACCATCAACTGGGCTATGGGGGAATTAGAAAGGTCCTAACTGTTCCTTTTGTGTATCCATAGTGGTAGCAGGGGTTGCTTCGAGCCCTATGGCCATTCCTCCATATATTGAAGACTTCCGCGATGTTTTTTCTACCTCTGAGGTCGAGGAGCTTCCACCCCATATTAGGTCTTACGATTGTGCTATTGAGTTGGTGCCGGGATCCAGGGATCGCCTAAGCTCACCAATCTAAGACCCTGTGCTTTTTTCCCCATAAATTCCTCTTCGGAGAGGAATTATGACATTGGGAATCGTGAATTACTGGCCATGAAGTGGGCATTTGAGAAGTGGATCCTTAATATCATTTTAGCTTTATATCGTCTGTTGCAAGCGGATAGATAGAAAGATGGATTGTTAGATAGAATAGATAGATAGTAAGACAGATAGAAAGATAGATAGATAGAATAGATAGATTGTCTGGTAAAATAGATTGATAGACCCTTAACACCATTTTAGCTTTATATCGTCTGTCGCTAGTGTTGCGATAGAAAGATAGATAGATAGATAGATAGCTAGATAGATAGATAGATAGAATAGATAGATAATTGATAGCTAGATAATGTTCAAGCAGCGTGGGGGGTGGTCTGTTTATACAGCCGGCAGGCTATAGATGAGGGCTTTTTTCGACAAATCGTAACAAGTGTACAAACAAATTGGGGGTGGTCTGTTTATACAGTGGGCAGGCTATAGCCGCGGTCTTTTGAGATCTCATAACAGATGTCCCAGGACTTCTGAAGGTCGTGCTTTAATTAAACAAATCAAAATCCCATTCAGCCTAATATAGATGGCTGTAATTTTTGTTCAATATATATTGTTAGTAATATGTAGTTGCTATATGGCGATAATATTTATTTAGCTATACGGCTTTAGTAAACTGATTCAATCCAGAAAGGACCCGTTGGCAATGTAAAGCATCCATATTCGGGAAAGCTGGGTACTTAAAAACCACCGCTGTTAAAGTAGAGCACAAAGACGAAAGGCAAGGTGACGCGCTTGGAGAAGTCCTTGGTATCCCAAGAACACCTGGTAAAAAACAGAAGCCGGAATCGACACCCTGGAAAGTTGGGCTCCGCAGCTGTCGCTCTTAAATAGCGTCTTAGGACATGCCTGAACATGCCTTCAACATGCTCAGACATACCCTGACGCGCTTCGCAAAATGGGTTGTCTGTATTTCACAAAATGGACGCAGTGGGCAAAAATAAGGGGATAGATAGATAAATAATAAAAGATAGATAGAGAGGTACGTGTCCGGTCATGTCTGTGAAGGTCGCATAAAGTCAAGCTATTTTTAAAACTTAATTGAGTTGCAGCCTGAATATACCATATTAGGGCTTGTCCGGACTGGCTGGAAAAGTGACAGGTGGCCAGGGCAGAAAAATGGGCGTGGCCACCTGTCACTTTGAGTTTGACAAATACTGTAGCCCTTTACTACTTATGTGTACACTATAGCTTGGGGGGGGGGGGGAGGGGGGATACTGGCTCTCCTTAAAGAGGCTCTGTCACCAGGATCAACACTATTAAATCAGGCATATAGCCTGGTAGAGTTTATCTAGCTGGCTAAACCGATACCTGTCTTTTCTTTCTAGGTGTCGGAAGTGAAGACTTTTATTCGTATGCAAATGTGTCATTGGAGCACCAAGAGGTGGGTTTATGCAGTTTGAGCACCTCTCCACCAACGCTCCTGGTTCTCCAAAAACTCTCCCTTCCCTTAGATTAAGGTTACATGCACACCGGGTGCTGTCCGCATCAGTATGTCCGTTCCGTAGCCCCGCAAAAAAAATAAAACATATCCTATTCTTGTCTGTTTTAGGCATTGTTACAATGGATCATCCGTTTTTTTTTTGCGTATCCACAATTTGCGGACCGCAAAACACATACGGTTGTGCGCATGTAGCCTAACAATGCTAGATTTCACATCTATCGCTGAGTTCTTGCACCTGCTCATTTGTTCACAAACATGGTGCGTGCGCACCCCAACTTCTGCTGCTTGCCAAGCACTGCAGATTATCAGCACGCATGAACCGTTGACATGATTACACCTCAAAGTGGAGGTGACTCCAGATGAAGCCAACTTCCGGGTGGAATGATGTCAACGGCGCATGCTCACTAATCATCTTCACTGTTTCCTGAGATGTTCTGTCTTGAAGGCTTATCACAGTGGGAAGGGAAAGGTATATATTTCATACATGAGGTGCAAGTCAATGGAGTTTATAAGTCTTCAATTTACGGAGGAATCTAAGTTACCCCATACATCATTTTACCTTTATAAAAACAATTTAAGGGATCCTCTGCCTTTGTATTGTTCCATACCTTATTGCAACTGCAGTCATTGAGCATGGACTCCCATATTGTTGAGTGGATTAGGCAGTGGCTGAGTGACAGACAACAGAGGGTTGTAGTCAATGGAGAACATTCAAAACAAGGTCATGTTACCAGTGGGATTCCACAGGGATCTGTACTGGGACCAATTTTGTTTAATATCTTCATAAGTGATATTGCAAAAGGCCTCGATGGTAAGGTTTGTCTTTTTGCTGATGACACAAAGATATGTAACAGGGTTGATGTTCCTGGAGGGAAACGCCAAATGGAAAAGGATTTAGGAAAACTAGAAGAATGGTCAGAACTCTGGCAACTGAAATTTAATGTGGATAAGTGCAAGATAATGCACCTGGGGCGTAAAAACCCAAGGGCAGAATATAGAATATTTGACACAGTCCTGACCTCAGTATCTGAGGAAAGGGATTTAGGAGTAATTATTTCAGAAGACTTAAAGGTGGGAAGACAATGTAATAGAGCAGCACGAAATGCCAGCAGAATGCTTGGATGTATAGGGAGAGGTATAAGCAGTAGAAAGAGTGAAGTGCTTATGCCGCTGTACAGATCACTGGTGAGACCTCACTTGGAGTATTGTGCGCAGTACTGGAGGCCATATCTCCAGAAGGATATAGATACTCTAGAGAGAGTTCAGAGAAGAGCTACTAAACTAGTACATGGATTGCAGGATAAAACTTACCAGGAAAGGTTAAAAGACCTTAATATGTATAGCTTGGAAGAAAGAAGAGACCGAGGGGATATGATAGAAACTTTTAAATACATAAAGGGAATCAACTCGGTAAAGGAGGAGAGCATATTTAAAAGAAGAAAAACTACCACAAGAGGACACAGTTTTAAATTAGAGGGGCAAAGGTTTAAAAGTAATATAAGGAAGTATTACTTTACTGAGAGAGTAGTGGATGCATGGAATAGCCTTCCTGCAGAAGTGGTAGCGGCAAATACAGTGAAGGAGTTTAAGCATGCATGGGATAGGCATAAGGCCATCCTTCATATAAGATAGGGCCAGGGGCTATCCATAGTATTCAGGATATTGGGCAGACTAGATGGGCCAAATGGTTCTTATCTGCCGACACATTCTATGTTTCTATGTTTCTATGTTTCTATTATGACTAAGGGTAGTGCTAAAGGATTAAAACTAAATGGGAGAAGGACATTAGTTCACTTACTTCTGAACAATGCTCCACTATACAGTACTTACCCTTACGCACCATCTATCATTATCTAAGGCTCAGCGAATGTCGCAGCTGATGTTAGTTCATAGGGTAAACAAGACGCCCTCATTTATGTATAGGATTCAAAGTGATGTCTCCTGACCTAGATGTGGGTTTGATCCCACCAACTCATAACCAATGTACTCAATTGGATGATTTCTGGAAGATGATTCTGGAAATTATTCAGAGGATGTTCCTTATGACCCTCCACGCGGGTTTGCTTATTGGGACTAATAGATTATATGGTATATGATGACGTGTGTAATTTAGGCATTCAAAGTATATTGTTCCAGGTGAGGAAACTGATTGTTCGATACTGGATCAGACCTGTTGCTTCCACTAAATGAGAGTTCATAAATAAGATGAATATTATTAGTAGACTGGAAAGAGGGATCTCCCAGAAAAGGAAGTGACCTCATGTGTTCGAGGCATTGTGGAGTAGGTGGCTAATGACTCCCAGCCTACCATCATAATGGATGCCCGGCATGGGTTGTTATGTTTCTCTTAATGTTCTATGCATTATCTACACCATGTGTCATGTTTATGTCTTTGAAGTAAGCTCACCAAGATTACCCCAATAGTGATCTCCGTGGGCTTTGTCTATTTTGACCATCTCTCCGCTTGTGGCGGTGGGTTCATTGCTTGTACGCTTGTACTTTGTTTACAAATTTCTCAATAAAAAATATCTGATTGGAAAGGAGACCAGCTGGGTATGGAGAAGTAGTGGCAATGATTTATAGGAAAATAATATGCAAAAAGGTATCTCCCAAGGAAAAAAGAACCAACTCACCACATTTTGGAAGTGGTTCCCTACGAGACAGCTGTTTCAGGGTGCTTGCCTCTCATCAGTACAGGGAAGAATTCTAGTTAGCTGAGTAAGTGAGATGCAGCTTAGGCAGGGTACTGGCTCTCCTTAAGGAGACAAGCTGTGTATGTAGACCTACTGCCAATACTCCGTGGGAGAGTAATCCAACCAGAATCCTACTACATACTCAGGGGCTTAGCTATAGGGGGTACAGAGGTAGCAGTCTCTACCGGGCCCAGGAGCCTGAGGTGGCCCAAAGACCCTTTGTGCCACATAAGAAAACACTAGTATAATAGAACGTGCACGCAGGTAAAGTTACACCTCTGGCTGGAGGGAAGGGGTTAAGTCAAGAATTTGGCACAGTGGGGTGCAGTTAAAATTTTTGCCTCAGGCAGGGCCGGCGCTACCATAGAGGCAAGGGGGGCAATTGCCCCCGGGCCCCCGACTCCTTAGGGGCCCCCAGCGCCGGCCTGGCCGCAACTACTACTGCCGCTGCTTGTCTTTTTAAGAGATTCGAGACTGGAGCAGCGGCATGCACGGCACAGGCAAGGCAGGCACGTCTAGCGTCTGGCTGATGTACGTTGCCACAGGCTCCGCCCCCCCCGCCTAAAGCAGAGAACTTGGATTGAAGGGGCAAGCAAAGCAGTGGCGTACCTACCATATAGGCAGACCACGCAGCTGCTATGGGGCCTGTGAGGAAGGGGGGCCCGCAGTGGAGGAGAGTCCCCACCCCCATCTATCTTCCTAACTGTCTCCTGTCTGCTAGCTCCTAGCTCCGCTTCCTAGCCCCGCCTCTCGCCTGTTAGCTCCATCCAAATGGGGCAAATGCACATTTCTCCTGTCCAACTGTCCAAACAGAACCAGGGCGGGCAGGGCTAGTATACTGGCACTGGGACGGGTGGGATGGATCCGACCCAGTTTAATCAACCAACCTACCAGTAACTGGCCCCCTCGCACCCCCCAAATGCACATTTCTCCAGTCCAACTGTCCAAACAGAACCAGGGCGGGCTAGTATACTGGCACTGGGATGGGTGAGATGGTGCCTGGGATGGATCCGATCCAGTTTAATCAACCAACCTACCAGTAACTGGTTGGTTGATTAAACTGGAGCGGGATCCATCCCAGTCTGGTTGGTTGGTTGATTAAACTGGATCGGATCCATCCCAGGCACCATCTTACCCATCCCAGTGCCAGTATACTAGCCTGCCCTGGTTCTAATTGGACAGTTGGACTGCATTTGGGGGGGGGGGGGCAGTTACTGTTAGGTTGGTTGATTAAACTGGATCGGGTCCATCCCAGGCACCATCTTACCCGTGCCAGTGTACTAGCCCGCCCTGGTTCTGTTTGGAGTCAGTTGGACTGGAGAAATGTGCATTTGGAGGGATTTTTACTTGTACATGTTGCTTTGCCACTTGCATTTGTTTACAATACGGGGCGTTAAAGTCAGCAAGTGTCATGTGGGGGGGGGGGGGCCTTATTGTTTTCCGCCCCAGGGCTCCATTTCACCTAGAACCGGCCCTGGCCTCAGGCAGAGCAAAGGCTATGTGCTTCTCTGCCCCTGGCCACAAAACACTGAGGGAAGGGGGGCCCAAGCTGAACTTTTGTACTAGGGCCCATGAGCGTTTAGCTACACTCTTGTCCATACTGATGAGAGCCCAGCACCCTGAAACAGCTGTCTATGAATGAGTATTTGGCTTGGCTATTTTCCCTTATCATGTCCTAAGGCTTGTTAAGAATTCAGAATATGACTCATAGGAAGCCACTTCCAAAAGGTGGTGTTAGCGAGATGGTTCTCTTTCTTGAGTGATACCTCTTTGCATACACTATAGCTAGAAGTTATTAGTACTATAGAATAACAATTGTTAGTTTATCTTACATCAATGGAACCTCAGTGACAGTGATAATATTGGATAATACTGATATGTCTGGCTCATTATGAATTCTGGACCATCAGATTCTGAATTAATGGATTTGGTTATAATGCTGCAATGACATTTTAGCTCCTCCTAAAGATAATAACTGAGATATGTATATATTCTTGGTTGCCATCCTTCCCTGTGCATGGCATACTTGATGTTATAAACATGCCCCCAACCATTATGCAATTATGTCCCCTGATAGTTGATGTGCCACATATCTTAATCCAAAGTGATGCTGGGTTCTCCTCGGTGTCGTCGTCTCACTCCCGTCTGAGTGAGACCCAGTCCCATCAGAAGCTATGATAAAGTGTGGTCTTGTCAGAAGTCCCAGTTCTCGTGAGATCATGCTGCAGAATGATGCTGTGTGATGGAGATCGTCACAGCAGGGAGAAACCTCCTCTAGCAAAGATGAGAATTGACTAGCCACACCTCTGTGGCTAGGCATTTCGGATTAACATATTGTCACGGACGGTGTACAGGAAACAAGGCAAAACAACATGCATAAATGACTCGCTGGATCCAGAAGCTAAGGAACAAAAGGGGGACCCCTGTAGAAGACCTGGGACTTTCCCTGGCTGCTCAGCCTATGCATAGATCCGAATGGTGGAGGTATGCATATCCACGTACCTTGACTATATAATCCCTGAGCACCCTGCAATAGTGAGGGGACACGACCACCGGCTCCCTACACCAGACACGGAGGGAGTCAGGGTCACCTGGGATCCAGCAAACAGAAAATAACAGATAACAGTATAACACTTAACTTTGTAGAGGAGAGGAGAACCAGATGGGCATGCACACATACTCCAGGAAGAAATATAAGCCGCCCAGAAAAGCATTCTGGGGAAGAATTTAAAGGGAAACAATTAGTCCAACACATAACAGCTGAGAGAGGCTAATGAGAGGAGGAGCTGAATACCACACCACAGAACTCAAGGAGGAGGTTCTGAAAGGCCTCTGTCAGAGCTTCTCAGCTGTCTGGTTGTGACAGTACCCCTCCCTCTACGAGTGGACTCCGGACACTCAGAACCCACCTTCTCAGGATGGGACCTATGGAAAGCCTTGATGAGACGAGAGGCTTTAATGTCCGTCACTGAGACCCACATCCTCTCCTCAGGACCATACCCCTCCCAGTGAACAAGGTACTGAAGAGAACCGCGGACAAGACGAGAATCCACAATCCTAGAGACCTGAAATTCAAGATTCCCATCAACCATAATCGGAGGAGGAGGCAAAGGCGAGGGTACAATGGGTTGAACATAAGGTTTCAATAAGGACTTATGAAAAACATTATGGATCTTCCAAGTCTGAGGAAGATCAAGACGGTATGCAACAGGATTGATGACAGACAGGATTTTGTAAGGCCCAATAAACCTAGGACCCAACTTCCAGGAGGGAACCTTCAATTTGATATTCTTGGTAGACAACCACACCAGATCACCAACATTCAGGTCCGGACCAAGCACACGTCTCTTATCAGCCACACGCTTATATCTCTCACTCATGCTCTTTAGATTATCTTGAATCTTTTGCCAAATAGATGACAAAGACGAGGAGAATCTGTCCTCATCAGGTAAACCAGAAGACCCCTCTCCCGAGAAAGTCCCAAACTGTGGATGAAACCCATATGCACCAAAAAATGGTGACTTATCAGAGGACTCCTGACGACGGTTATTTAAAGCAAACTCAGCAAGGGACAAAAAAGAACACCAATCCTCTTGATTCTCCGCCACAAAACAACGCAGATATGTCTCCAGATTCTGATTGACGCGCTCTGTCTGGCCATTCGACTGCGGGTGGAAAGCAGAAGAGAATGACAACCGAACCCCCAAGCGAGAACAGAAAGCCTTCCAGAATCTGGAAACAAACTGCGTGCCCCTATCAGAGACTATGTCTGAAGGAATACCGTGCAATTTGACAATGTGATCAACAAATGCCTGCGCCAGCGTCTTAGCATTGGGCAAACCAGGAAAAGGGATGAAATGCACCATTTTGCTAAAACGGTCCACCACCACCAGAATCACAGTCTTCCCCGAGGAACGAGGCAGGTCCGTGATAAAGTCCATGGACAGATGTGTCCAAGGACGGGAAGGAATGGGTAAGGGAAGGAGAGGACCTGATGGCCGTGAATGAGGGACTTTGGCACGAGCGCAAGTCTCGCAGGCTGCCACAAAACCCTCAACCGACTTACGAAGCGCAGGCCACCAGAATCTCCGAGCGATGAGATCCAGTGTGGCTCTTACCCCCGGGTGCCCAGCAAGGACCGTATCGTGGTGTTCTTTAAAAATCTTGTGTCTTAAAGCGAGAGGCACAAACAACCTCCCAGGAGGACAAAGATCAGGAGCCTCTGACTGGGCTGCCTGCACCTCTGCCTCCAATTCAGGAAAAAGAGCAGAGACCACCACACCTTCAGCCAAAATGGGACCCGGGTCTTCAAAATTCCCGCCTCCCGGAAAACAACGTGACAGGGCATCTGCCTTCACATTCTTAACTCCAGGGCGGAACGTGACAACAAAATTAAACCTAGAAAAGAACAACGACCATCTGGCCTGTCTCGGGTTCAGACGCTTGGCTGACTCCAAGTAGGCCAGATTTTTATGGTCAGTAAATACGGTAATAGGGTGTCTGGCTCCCTCTAGCCAATGGCGCCATTCCTCAAAAGCCAACTTGATGGCCAACAATTCCCTATCTCCCACATCGTAATTTCTCTCTGCGGAGGAGAGTTTTCTTGAGAAAAAGGCACACGGTCGCCAATTGGCAGGAGAGGAACCCTGAGACAAGACCGCCCCCACACCCACCTCAGAAGCATCAACCTCAACTATGAAGGGTAACGAAACATCAGGTTGCACCAAGATGGGAGCGGAAGCAAAACTCTCCTTGATATCAGAAAAAGCCTTACGCGCCTCTACTGACCAAGAAGAAAAATCTACCCCCTTTCTGGTCATATCAGTGAGTGGTTTAACAATAGAAGAATAATTCAAGATGAACTTCCTGTAATAATTGGCAAAGCCCAAAAAACGCATCAGCGCCTTTTGATTCTCAGGAAGCTCCCACTCAAGCACAGCGCGGACCTTCTCGGGGTCCATGCGAAAACCAGAAGCGGAGAGAAGAAACCCCAGAAATTGAATTTCTGGAACCGCAAACACACATTTTTCCAGTTTCGCATATAATTTATTCTCCCGCAGGATGAGCAAGACCTGACGTAAATGTTCCTTATGAGTTTTGAAATCGGGAGAAAAAATCAAAATGTCATCCAAATACACCAATACAAATTTTCCCATCAAATGATAAAAAATGCTGTTCACGAAATGCTGGAAAACGGCTGGGGCATTCATCAAACCAAAAGGCATAACCAAGTTTTCAAAATGGCCCTCAGGGGTATTGAAGGCCGTCTTCCATTCGTCCCCTTCTCTGACCCTGACCAGGTTGTATGCCCCTCTTAAATCTAATTTGGAAAAGACTTTAGCCCCAACAACCTGGTTAAATAGGTCCGGGATCAGAGGAAGCGGATAAGGGTCACGAATTGTGATATTGTTCAGCTCCCTGAAATCCAGACAAGGTCTTAAAGAACCATCTTTTTTCTTAACAAAGAAAAAACCAGCGGCAACAGGTGACTTCGAGGGTCGTATGTGTCCCTTTCTCAGACTCTCAGAGATATAAGCACGCATAGCGATCCTCTCAGGTTGGGAAAGATTGTATAAACGAGATTTAGGCAGCTTGGCGTCTGGGATGAGATTAATAGGGCAATCGTACTCCCTGTGCGGGGGCAAATCCTGAACTCCACTCTCAGAGAAGACATCCGAAAATTCAGAGAGAAAAGATGGTATAGTCTTAGTAGCAACCTCAGAAACAGATGTCATGAGGCAATTCTCTCTGCAAAAGTCACTCCAACCATTTATTTGCTTCGCTTGCCAATCAATGGTGGGGTTATGCTTAGTGAGCCAGGGCAGCCCCAACACCAGCGGGGTGGGCAAACCGCTAAGGACGAAACATGACACATCCTCAACATGAGCATCACTCACAATTAAACGGATATTGTGAACTATGCCCTTTAATGATTTCTGAGAAAGTGGAGCGGAATCGATAGCAAATACAGGAATATCCTTTCTCAAAGCGCACACCTGGAAACCATGAGTTATCGCAAAGTGATTATCAATGAGATTGACCGCTGCTCCACTATCCACAAAAATCTCACAAAAAATGTTCTTGCTCTCTAGCGCCACCCTAGCCGGCAGGACAAAACGGGAACTACAAGCAAACGGAAAATCTTCAATCTCCGCCTCAATCCTGCCAATAGTAACAGACGGAACATTTTTCAAAGATTTTTTCCTCTTTGTTTCTTTATTATACCCAGAGAACTGCCTGAATCTCCTAGAGGGACAAATATTTGCCAAATGATTAATACCTCCACAACAAAAACAAACCCTCCCATGCGGGCTGAATCTTCTATTGTCAGAAGCAATCAACCCCAGCTGCATGGGCTCCTGCTCAGAAGGGGCTGACAGCGACTGAGACCCCTGCGCAGAGAATGGGACCGCTGCACAGTCCTGGGACCGAGTATGACAGGAAGGAGAGATCTCTCCTCTCTCTCTAAGACGCCTGTCAATACGAACGGCCTGAGACATAGCAGAGTCCAAAGAAATAGGCCTTTCATGAAAGGCAAATGCATCTTTCAATCCCTCTGAAAGACCATGGCAAAATTGACTTCGGAGTGCAGCATCATTCCAACCAGTATCAGCTGCCCAACTCCGAAATTCTGAGCAGTATATTTCTGCGGATTGTTTACCCTGGCATAGGAGACGTAGTCTAGACTCCGCCAGAGCAATACGATCCGGATCATCATATATCTGACCCAGGGCTAAAAAGAATTCATCCACTGAACGGAGGGGCCGTGCCCCCTCCGGCAGCGAAAAGGCCCAGGACTGAGCGTTACCCCTGAGCAGCGATATAATGATCCCCACCCTCCGTTCCTCATCACCAGAAGAATGGGGAAGAAGGCGAAAATGGAGTTTGCAAGCCTCTCTAAAACGCACAAAATTCTCACTACCCCCGGAGAACGTATCCGGGAGCGAGATCTTAGGCTCAGAACAAACTCCATGAACGCCAGCTGAACCGGTCACTTGAAGCTGAGAAAAAGTCCTGCGGAGATCAGCTACCTCCAATGAAAGACCCTGAAGGCGTTCAGCCAAAAGTGAAACCGGATCCATGCTTGAGACGGTTATGGCGGCTTATAATGTCACGGACGGTGTACAGGAAACAAGGCAAAACAACATGCATAAATGACTCGCTGGATCCAGAAGCTAAGGAACAAAAGGGGGACCCCTGTAGAAGACCTGGGACTTTCCCTGGCTGCTCAGCCTATGCATAGATCCGAATGGTGGAGGTATGCATATCCACGTACCTTGACTATATAATCCCTGAGCACCCTGCAATAGTGAGGGGACACGACCACCGGCTCCCTACACCAGACACGGAGGGAGTCAGGGTCACCTGGGATCCAGCAAACAGAAAATAACAGATAACAGTATAACACTTAACTTTGTAGAGGAGAGGAGAACCAGATGGGCATGCACACATACTCCAGGAAGAAATATAAGCTGCCCAGAAAAGCATTCTGGGGAAGAATTTAAAGGGAAACAATTAGTCCAACACATAACAGCTGAGAGAGGCTAATGAGAGGAGGAGCTGAATACCACACCACAGAACTCAAGGAGGAGGTTCTGAAAGGCCTCTGTCAGAGCTTCTCAGCTGTCTGGTTGTGACACATATGTGGTGCCATAACTATTTGGGGGACATAACTTCATAACGGGGGGGGGGGGGGGGGCATGTTAATAACAGCCATGCTCAAGGATGTTTGGCCAACAGGAATATACACATATCTGAATTACTTTGGATTGGTGACAGGACCTCTTTAAATTCAGTTAGGACTGCACACAGAACTCTTTATATTGATTTTCATTGCATTAGGCAAAATGACTTTTAAAGTTTCAGGTTGTGAGCCAGCACTCTGGATGATCTGCCATTATCTGCTATATCTTAGACATTTATTATAATCAATGCCCAGCTCCCAAATCATTCCAGCAGTCAGAGGAGAAGACACGGAAATGAGGATGAGTAGTAAGCGGAATGCACTTTATATTAGCAGTCAATATTGGCGGAGAATTATGCAGCTATCTGGTCTTATTGGCCATAGGAACCAATCACAGCACATTTTTCAAGAGTACTATAAGAAATTGAAGCTGTACTATGATTGGATGCTATGGCCAAAAACACAGTTGCATTAATCTCCCTCATTAATCCTTTCAAGACCTGGTGATTTTCCGTTTTTTCGTTTTAGTTTTTTTACTCTCAGCCCTACCAAAGCCATAACTTTTTTATTTTTTCAATCACATAGCTGTGAGAGCTTGTTTTTTGCAGGATAAGATGCACTTTCTAATGGAAACATTTACTGTTGCATACAATGTGGTGGGAAGCAGGAAAAAACACCATTCCACCACACAGTTTTATAGTTTTTTTTACACCATTTCTTATGCAGTAAAACTGACCTGTACATATGTATAGTTTTTATTGCGTTTTAATATTGAAAACAAAAATAATAACTTTGAAAAATATTTTTCATTTTCATTGCCATATTCTGACCCCTATAGGTTTTTTGTAGTTATGTTTACGGAGTTGTGTTAGGGCTCATTTTTTGTGGGGCGATCTTTACTTTTCAATGATATAATTTTTGTGTGTAAAAATGACTTTTTGATCACTTTTTTAATGGGAGGTGAGGCAATCGACCATTTTGACTTTTTTCCGTTTTGTCGTTTTCTGTATGGGAAAAATATTTTAATATTTTAATAGTACGTCGTTATTGCACATGGCCATGCCCATGATGTGTATTTTTTTTATTGTTTACATATTTCTATTTACATTTTAGGGAAAGGGGAGTCATTAGAATTTTTATATAAATTTATTTTTTTACTTTTAAAAACATTTATAGGGAACTATAACAAGCAATCATTAGATTGCTTCTGTCATGCATTCCTATTCATTAGGATTGGAGTGTATGAGATATACACTATTGGGGTAATTTATCAAACTGGTGCAAAGTACAGTAGAACTGGCTTTATTGCCCATAGCAACCAATCAGATTCCACCTTTCATTTTTGACCGCACCTTTAGAAAAATGAAAGGTGGAATCTGATTGGTTGCTATGGAAAGGTAAGCCAGTTCTACTTTACACCAGTTTGATAAATTGTCCCCATATGTTCCTAGTTTGTTCCAGTTTAGACTCTATGTTGGAGATGAGAAGACTTGAAAGAAGTAGCAGTCAGAGGAATAATTATTTAGCCAAAAATAAGTTATTTGCTGAGTGCCAGGAGGGGAATAACAGTCGACGGCACCCCATCCAAGGATACCAGAACAGACCTAAAGTACAGAAACCAGATTTAAGCAGAGTTTAGTGCAGCACAGAGGAAGAAAGCAAAGTATCTAAGCAAGCCTGTCAGTACAGCAGAGAAAGGGGGAGAGCAGAGTTGAGTTTGCCTGCCAATTTATGCTGGTACCAAGACAAAGCCTGCCAATTGTTTGGAAGAAAGTTTATTCAAGTAAAACTGCCATTGAATTTTACCACAAGGTCTAGACTCAAGTAATTTTTCCTTCATCCCTCAATGATTTCCCCTTTTTAATGCTACAGAGCCAAAGTCTGGGGTCCCGCTGTATCCAGGTAGGAGCACCTTGACACATAAAGAGACATATAGGCCGCACTACACCACTCGGAATTCCTACTACACCTGGGATGCGATAGGGGCCCTGGGGGACGGCACATTGCATGTTCATTCAGGAGGACAGAAGCTGCCGCACAATGCATCCGGCTCCCAAGATCCTTGCCGAGGGGAGCCGGAGCACACCCGGTAAGTGTGCTTACGGGTTTTAGAGCATCCAGATGCCATGGTCACGTTTGACCACAGCATCTGAGGGGTTAAAAGTCAGCCACCGGCATTACCGCCGGTCGCAGACATTGGTGCCTGCTGTTCAAAGCAGCTATGGCGCCCGCTCTGCTCGTGAGCAGATGCCATTTTTAAATGCCCGACCATCGATGTAAATTTATGTGGGGCAGTGCTTAATGACTAGAATGGAAGACTCCTGATTATAGGACCAGGGGTGGTTTTGGCAGAAGGTGTGAATGGCCCTGACTCCACAAATACAGTGTTGTATGGCCCTATAAGTGAAAGGAAATGTGTAATCAGAAAATTACCTATTGTTTAAATCAGGCATCCTCAAACTGCGGCCCTCCAGCTGTTGCAAAACTACAACGTCCAGCATGCCCAACAGCCTACAGGTATCAGCCTACAGCAGGGCATTGTGGGAGTTGTAGTTTTACAACAGCTGGAGGGCCGCAGTTTAAGAATGCCTGGTTTAAATCCTGTTTTTAAAGCATTTTTTAGTTAATTTTTCATGTCAAAATTTATATTAAACAAAAATATAAAATCCTGTAGTTTTCACACTGGCCACTAATAGGTGCCACTTCTTGGTCTGTACATATCACTTTACTGCAGTTATACATTATTCTAATCCTGTCTGTAATGATATAATTGATATATGAGTCAATGAGGTCCCCTCCGGACCATTGTGCCTATGGCCTATGGGGCTGCCATAAAGCAATATTTTTTAAAGCTCTGTAATTGCTGTTAAGAACAGCTCAGACAAGATGGCTGCCCCATAATCATGTTCAGAAAATAAAATAAAAAAATCTACAATCAGAAAATAAAACTGATTAGAAAAAAAGAATATGTGTAAAAACGTTTTTGCAGTGCGGTTTTCTCAGCATTTCCCACACCAAATCTGCATGTGTAACTTGCGGATTTCAACATGGATTTTTACACAGAATTGCCCCAGATCTCACCCTTTGAACTGTAAAGGGTGAAATCTGCATTGAAGATCTGCACAAACATGCTGTGGATTTCAAAAATCCAAAACACAGGTCAAGTTCCGAAGAAAAAATGACTGCACCGTGTACATGAGATCCTGAAAATCTCATCTACATAAATGGTGCTCTAAATAAGCACAGAACATCTGCCCATAATAATCACTGTGTGCATGTATCCTAAAGGTAAGAAGCCCACAGCTTCCATGAGAGCTGGGACATCTTAAGGTGCATCAATCCAAATGAGGTATAGGGTTGTCAAAACACTGACATATTTTCCATTGTTAGGGTGTCTACATGCAATTCTGGAAGCCAAAATGAAGAGTGGATCATAAAAAGAGAGACATTTTACTCCCTGTATATAGTGGAAGAACCGGCACTCTACATCTATCAATAATGCTAAAGAGGCAGTATGTGGGATAGTAAAATCTGTATTTATTTTGTAAGGATATGTTTTAGGAGTGGGGAATAAAGAGGTGGAGGTTCTAAAAATATGTGGAGGTTCTAAAAATATGGAAGTCCAAAGGATGAGGTTCTCATAAATAAAAATAACAGTAAAAATAAAAATAATGTTTTGTCATATACAACGTTGCAGATGCACAATGCCAGAGATATGTTCAAAAATATGTGTACCAAAAATTATAATCACAAGAGTGGCAAAAATCACAAGAGTAGCAAAAATAGCAAATATATGCAGAGTCGAAGTGTGGCTACCACTGATGAAGAAGGCAGCGCAGTCCTTCGAAACGCGTCTGGTGACCTCCCTCTGAAAACCTGCCAATAACCTCAATTTGGAAGCGCTTCCGAATTCCATCTGAATCCTCCGGATCGAAAAAGAGCACCAACAAATAACTTAAAACCAAGTCCGGCTAAGACCCGTGAGACACCGAAGAAGTGACGTCATCTCCACGAGGCACGCCGTAAAGACCGGGAAAATAAACACTGCAGAGCGCAGCAAGGCTGCTCCAATAACCAGGACACCTCGCCAAGAAAGGTAAAACAGTCAGGGTGCAGTTTTCCTTAATGTGTGGGACGCCACACTAAGTACAGCACCCGACTGACATACCATTTATATACATTTTTATATTTTTACATTTTTGTATTTTATACGTATTCTATACATATTTTTAGCCCCTTTTTTTCACCGCTCCATCTATTATATACCTCCTATGTGACCAAGACCGGAGGTAAAGATAGACAATTTGTATCAATTTTTATGGATTACATACAAATGGACACAACCACTCATTGTATCCACGGAAGGTGAAAACCGCTACTAGACAATTACTGCAGTGCCACACTTCGACTCTGCATATATTTGCTATTTTTGCTACTCTTGTGATTTTTGCCACTCTTGTGATTATAATTTTTGGTACACATATTTTTGAACATATCTCTGGCATTGTGCATCTGCAACGTTGTATATGACAAAACATTATTTTTATTTTTACTGTTATTTTTATTTATGAGAACCTCATCCTTTGGACTTCCATATTTTTAGAACCTCCACATATTTTTAGAACCTCCACCTCTTTATTCCCCACTCCTAAAACATATCCTTACAAAATAAATACAGATTTTACTATCCCACATACTGCCTCTTTAGCATTATTGATAGATGTAGAGTGCCGGTTCTTCCACTATATACTTTTATTGTTACAAACCGCTTCCTGATCGGGTGAATCAGTATAGAACCAGAGCACCTATACATTGTACTGACAAGGTGAGCCACCAATAACATACCTTTTCTCCTTAATTTTACTCCCTGTGTTGGCTTCCAAAACTGAATGCAGAAACCCGACCACGTGGCCGTACCTTTAGTCAGACTTAGACCTCTCACCCAATTAAGTCAGTGCTCTCTGCTCCACACTGATTAAGGGCAATCACCCCAAAACTGCTGTCTGCAGATGAAATGCTGGCCTGTGAGGAATATGGATTAATATTTACTGTCAGCCATGTCCTCACACCCCCCATTTGCTGACAGGATTTCCCTGCTTCAAAGCCCCCAGCTCTGATTGTAATTCTGTGTACATGCCAAATAAGTTTCCACTCCCCCCCCAGCCAACTGAATGTCAGTTGGCCAGGAAGACACCCCTCAGGGGGTCCAAGCTTCAAGGAGAAGTTCACACCTCTGTGCAGCAGTTGGGAGCCACCTGAATCTGCAGGAAAAAAAACCCAGCAGGGGGTATCTGCTTTGGCCTGGATCAATGAGATTTCCTAGACATATTGGCACCTACCTCTCGTAAGGAATTATGAATCACCTGGCCATCGCAGGCGCAAACCGGATACATATTTGTGTCCCGGTGGCCACGAGGTACGGTCCCATGGTCTTTGCTTACTCGTACCCAGTCGGGGTAGGGAGATACCCATATCTCCCCATAGAAGCCACCTACCGGTACCAGGTTTGGGCTCTAATTGTAGCCGGAACCCAGGCCGGTCCATTAGTCCCAGAACCATCTCCCTGTGACTCTCTGGTCTGGAGCTATGACCCCTAAAGGGTTTTGTGGGTCATTCACCGTCAGCCCAGAAGAGGGGGAGTTAACCCCTCCCTGGGGCAGGGAGGGGATGGACCAGCTACAGGTTAAAAGCCTGGTGCCAGCAAGTAGGCAGCGTCTTTTTCTGAAGAGGGGTCACATGCTACACATGTGTTTAGAGGGACCCAGGAAATAGCAGGAGATCACAGCCCCTCGTGTGGCCTCCGGTTCAGGACATCGCCAAGGAACTTTCATCATACTTGGTAACTTACTTTCACCCTGCTTAATCCTATTGTAACCATATACCCTGTAATCTGTAACCTCAGACCACTGTATATATATTGTCTGTGTATAGTGTGTTATATCTAGTGTGCTCTTATAGCGATTAAATCTATAATTTAATCTTGTGCTATCTTGTATCTCGATCACGAATCCCCACGTCCGTGTTTTGGCCTAGTTATAAGCTACCGTGGGTTGGTTTCTGACCCTATATAATCCCGTTAGCGGACCGGGCTTATATCAAACGAGAAACTGGTGGCAGTTACCCGGGCTGAGTGTGGGCTGTTTTCACTGCGGCAGTGAAAAGGCCCTTGCAGCTTGTTGCCTCTCTGTGCCCGCGTGGACAGGAGGTGTGTGTGTAAACTATACCAGCCTGACCTTACGTGCTCCTCTGGAGGGCGTAACTTCACGTTTTTGGTAAACCCCGTGATCATACCAGGTCTCGTGAGCTCGACGTGGTTGACGTCAGTGGACACGAGGGGTGGTATTCATCACATATTGGTGGCAGCAAAGTGGGATCGAGATACTAGTGTTTGTGAGTGTGAGACCCATACTTCCAGACACTAAAGACGACCAGCAGTAGCTCTTGCTGCTGGAGTCTTAAGATCAGTTCAACACTAGACTGTCTGAGGGCAGATACAATAAGGTGTGTGTGCATCAGGTTGCAGTGGTGTCAGTGACCATCCGTTGCAATGACGGCCAGTATCACAAGGAGCAAATCGAAGGAGATGGCTGATGCTTTAAATGGGGGCGGAGAAGAGGTGGAAGGCGAGGGGGAGCACAACCAAAGCTCCCCAAGGAGCCAGTCGCCAGAGGTGAGGTCCGCGGCGGGCCTCGCTCCACCTGCCCCTCCCCCCAGCCAAGCTGGCTCAGCTGCTCTCCTACAAGCTGCCATGGACCGTCTCCAGGCTGGAGACCAGGCAGCCTCTGAGCTCCTACTGGCGGCTGCAGAGCGTCGCGAGCAAGCAGAGGCTGCAGAGCGTCGCGAGCGAGCAGAGGCTGCAGAACGTCGCGAGCAAGCCCAGGCCGAGCGTGAGCACCAGCTACAAATGCTCCAGCTGAAGCTTCAATTCCAGCAGCCCTCCCCAGCCCAATGTGAGTCTCCAGAGGTCCGGATTCCCAAACTGCGGGCGGAGGACTTTCCCCTACTGGACAAAGATGGGGACCTGGACACCTTTTTGTTGGCATTTGAGACAGCCTGCCATCAATACCAACTGCCAGAGGACCAGTGGGTCAGATTCCTCACGCCACGGCTCAGGGGAAAAGCCCTTGAAATCTTCGGGTACCTGCCCAGCGAGACCATCCTGAGCTATGAGGACATCAAACAGGCTCTGGTCAGGCAGTATAACTTAACCCCTGAGTCGTACCGGAAAAGGCTCAGGAATTTGCACCGGGGTTCTACCCAGAGCTGGGCCGATCACATGCGGGCCTTGCTGAGAGCGGTCGACCAATGGACCACAGGATTGGAGCTCTCCACCGTCCAGCAGCTGAAGGAGCTCATCGCCACAGAACAGTTCTTGTGGAACTGCCCAGAGGATCTCCAGCAGTACCTCCGTGACCGGAAGCCAAAGGGGGCCTCCGCAACCGCAGCCCTGGCCGATGAATACACCAACAACAGGACTTCAGAGGCCCGGAAACCTGTCGGCTGGAGAGGGGGTAAGACGCACGCTGCACCTGCTACCCCTGCCCCTAGGCCCAAGTGGGCACCGGCCCCTGCTGCACTTTCCACGTCGGTGGGGGAACCCCGACTTTGTCACCTGTGTAAGCAGCCAGGACACTTCCAAGCCATGTGTCCCCAGCGCCCGAGGGATCCGTCCCAGTCATCAACCCGGAAACCGTCCACTGTGTTGTGTGTGGGTGGGGGTGGTGGGAGGTCCCTTGACAATGTTCAACCGGTCACCGTGGGCCAGGCTGTGGCCATGGGACTTAGAGACACCGGCGCTGAAATGACACTGGTACGACCGGAACTGGTAACACCCCATGATTTACTGCTCGGGAGATCCCTCACTGTCTCCGGGATTGGAGGAGTGGACCCGGCGCTGCCCGTCGCCAAGGTTTATCTGGACTGGGGTGCCGGTCGAGGAGTAAGGGAGGTGGGGGTATCCGCAAATATCCCTGCCAGTGTTTTGCTGGGGACGGACCTGGGGCGGCTTGTGTCTAAGTATGTGGCCGCTGACGCCCCAGGGTCCGATTCCCCAGAATGTGATGCAATGTCCCCCCCGGATAATACTGTGAATGTACCTATTATGCATGTTGATGGGGATGTGGGGGATGTAATGTGTGCCTCTCCCCTCAGTGGGGAGGGGGTCATTCCTGTCAGCTGGGCTGAAGCCCCAGGATGTAGCCAGCAAGCATGCTGGGACCTGTTGTCCTCCAGTGTGGTGACTGGGGGGACAAGCAGGGGGCAGACAGCTGCAGGGGGGGAGGATGCAAATGAGGTCAGGGCTGTCCCAGGAGAAGTGGGACTGCCAGGTGAAGCCTCAGTGCAGTGTTCCTCCACCACTGGGATGTCAGGGGGCCAGGTTAGTCCGCCTGGACTGGCGACTTGGTCGGGAGTTGAGGGGAAGCAGGCACTACAAGCGGTGGCAGCGGCTGTCACGCGCAGTGGGAGTGCTGGGGCCCTAGGGGCCCCTCAGGGGTCTGATGGCTTTCCCCCTTCCGACCAAGTGTCTGCCAAGTCAGATGGAGGCCCAGAGACAGGTCCCAGGGACCTGACAGAGGACGTGGCAGTCTCATCTATTCTGACCACGTCCAGTCAGGGGTTTCAGGTGGCGTTAGTGGCTGACGCCAGCCTGAACGCTCTCAGGGAGCAAGCGGCGCTGCCTCCCTCGGACTCAGACCTCAAGCAGGTGGTCTGGGACCAAGGAAGGCTGTGCCGGGTCACGGTCCAGCAGGGCTCACCGGAGGAGTGGCCTAGGGACCAGCAGTTAGTAGAACTGGCAGGGGACGTGGCAGTCTCATCCATTCTGACCACGTCCCACCAGGGGTTTCAGGGGGCGTTAGGGGCTAGCGCCAGCTTGAAAGCTCTCACAGAGCATATGGCACGGCCTCCCTTGGATTCAGACCTCCAGAGGGCGGTCTGGGACCAAGGTCGGTTGTGCCAGGAAACGGTCCCACAGGGCTCACCAGGGGCGTGGCCTAGGGACCGACCATTTGTGGTACCCTATCCGTACAGGGCAGAATTTCTGTGGGCTGTGCATGAGACTCCGGTAACCAGATACCCAGGGGCCGCTAAGGCAGAGGCTTGGAGTGGAGACCTAGCCACCCCTGGGGCATCGGTCATCGAGTGTGTCGTGCGCTTCCAGGAAAAAGCGCCGGCCTTGTCGCGGTTGGTGCGCGACAGTATGGGGCAGGCCCAGACCGTCCAGAAGCAGGGGTACGACCAGTTAGCTTGTGAGAGGACCCATCACGTGGGTCCGCTGGCATGGATGCTGGTTTCGGTACCTCAGACTAAGCTTCAGGCGGCCTGGGAGGGACCGTACCTCGCACACCAGCAGCTAAATGCCAGGATGCACCTGGTCACCCTGGACCACGCCCGGGGAAGGCAGAAGGCACGGGAGGCAGGTGCCCTCCCAGAAGGCCACCCCTTCCGGGAAATGTTAGCAAACAAGCATGGAAGGACTGCGTCCACCAAGATGCCCTTGGGCATGGAGTATGCCCCTGCCACTTCTCAGCGGATGGTCAAGCTGCTTAAGGGACTTGAAGGGTACGCGGCTGTGTACCTGGAGGTCATTGCCGTCTTCGGTCCTACATGGGAGGATCCCCGAGAGCATCTGGCGCAGATGCTCGGGCAGATCGGCCAGGCAGGCTTGACCCTTACGCCAGGAAAGTGCCAGCTGGGCATAAGTGAGGGGCCCCGGGTAGGCAGGGAAGCCTCGGAACCGGAACCTGGGAGAGGGGATGCCAGCTCATCCTGGATCACCCTCCGGGACAAGCACCAGGCGATATCCTTCCTGGGCTCCGCCGGGTACTATAGGGAGTTCGCACCCCACTATAGTAGCCTGGCGAGGCCCCTGACGGACCGCACCAGGAAGAAGCTGCCCTCCGCAGTCGATTTGACCAACGACTGTGAGACGGCCTTCCAGGCGCTGGAGCATGCCCTTTCTAGCTTCCCGGTACTACAGGCAGCCGACTGCACGCAGCCGTTTATGGTACCGTCTGATGCCAGCCATTGTGGCCTCAGGGTCAGGCTCAATCCAGGTGACCACCTGGGTCAGGAACGAATGGGAGGTTGGTACGCAGGAGCCTGGCTCTCCGGCCGTACCACTTTGCCATTAACCACCAGGGAGGGTGCGGATGGGCGCACGGGGGAACACAGGAATGTGCTGCCCCCTGGCGCCCTCTAAAAGGGGGAGGTGTGAGGAATATGGATTAATATTTACTGTCAGCCATGTCCTCACACCCCCCATTTGCTGACAGGATTTCCCTGCTTCAAAGCCCCCAGCTCTGATTGTAATTCTGTGTACATGCCAAATAAGTTTCCACTCCCCCCCCAGCCAACTGAATGTCAGTTGGCCAGGAAGACACCCCTCAGGGGGTCCAAGCTTCAAGGAGAAGTTCACACCTCTGTGCAGCAGTTGGGAGCCACCTGAATATTGCCATAAAGCAATATTTTTTAAAGCTCTGTAATTGCTGTTAAGAACAGCTCAGACAAGATGGCTGCCCCATAATCATGTTCAGAAAATAAAATAAAAAAATCTACAATCAGAAAATAAAACTGATTAGAAAAAAAGAATATGTGTAAAAACGTTTTTGCAGTGCGGTTTTCTCAGCATTTCCCACACCAAATCTGCATGTGTAACTTGCGGATTTCAACATGGATTTTTACACAGAATTGCCCCAGATCTCACCCTTTGAACTGTAAAGGGTGAAATCTGCATTGAAGATCTGCACAAACATGCTGTGGATTTCAAAAATCCAAAACACAGGTCAAGTTCCGAAGAAAAAATGACTGCACCGTGTACATGAGATCCTGAAAATCTCATCTACATAAATGGTGCTCTAAATAAGCACAGAACATCTGCCCATAATAATCACTGTGTGCATGTATCCTAAAGGTAAGAAGCCCACAGCTTCCATGAGAGCTGGGACATCTTAAGGTGCATCAATCCAAATGAGGTATAGGGTTGTCAAAACACTGACATATTTTCCATTGTTAGGGTGTCTACATGCAATTCTGGAAGCCAAAATGAAGAGTGGATCATAAAAAGAGAGACATTTTACTCCCTGTGTTGGCTTCCAAAACTGAATGCAGAAACCCGACCACGTGGCCGTACCTTTAGTCAGACTTAGACCTCTCACCCAATTAAGTCAGTGCTCTCTGCTCCACACTGATTAAGGGCAATCACCCCAAAACTGCTGTCTGCAGATGAAATGCTGGCCTGTGAGGAATATGGATTAATATTTACTGTCAGCCATGTCCTCACACCCCCCATTTGCTGACAGGATTTCCCTGCTTCAAAGCCCCCAGCTCTGATTGTAATTCTGTGTACATGCCAAATAAGTTTCCACTCCCCCCCCAGCCAACTGAATGTCAGTTGGCCAGGAAGACACCCCTCAGGGGGTCCAAGCTTCAAGGAGAAGTTCACACCTCTGTGCAGCAGTTGGGAGCCACCTGAATCTGCAGGAAAAAAACCCCAGCAGGGGGTATCTGCTTTGGCCTGGATCAATGAGATTTCCTAGACATATTGGCACCTACCTCTCGTAAGGAATTATGAATCACCTGGCCATCGCAGGCGCAAACCGGATACATATTTGTGTCCCGGTGGCCACGAGGTACGGTCCCATGGTCTTTGCTTACTCGTACCCAGTCGGGGTAGGGAGATACCCATATCTCCCCATAGAAGCCACCTACCGGTACCAGGTTTGGGCTCTAATTGTAGCCGGAACCCAGGCCGGTCCATTAGTCCCAGAACCATCTCCCTGTGACTCTCTGGTCTGGAGCTATGACCCCTAAAGGGTTTTGTGGGTCATTCACCGTCAGCCCAGAAGAGGGGGAGTTAACCCCTCCCTGGGGCAGGGAGGGGATGGACCAGCTACAGGTTAAAAGCCTGGTGCCAGCAAGTAGGCAGCGTCTTTTTCTGAAGAGGGGTCACATGCTACACATGTGTTTAGAGGGACCCAGGAAATAGCAGGAGATCACAGCCCCTCGTGTGGCCTCCGGTTCAGGACATCGCCAAGGAACTTTCATCATACTTGGTAACTTACTTTCACCCTGCTTAATCCTATTGTAACCATATACCCTGTAATCTGTAACCTCAGACCACTGTATATATATTGTCTGTGTATAGTGTGTTATATCTAGTGTGCTCTTATAGCGATTAAATCTATAATTTAATCTTGTGCTATCTTGTATCTCGATCACGAATCCCCACGTCCGTGTTTTGGCCTAGTTATAAGCTACCGTGGGTTGGTTTCTGACCCTATATAATCCCGTTAGCGGACCGGGCTTATATCAAACGAGAAACTGGTGGCAGTTACCCGGGCTGAGTGTGGGCTGTTTTCACTGCGGCAGTGAAAAGGCCCTTGCAGCTTGTTGCCTCTCTGTGCCCGCGTGGACAGGAGGTGTGTGTGTAAACTATACCAGCCTGACCTTACGTGCTCCTCTGGAGGGCGTAACTTCACGTTTTTGGTAAACCCCGTGATCATACCAGGTCTCGTGAGCTCGACGTGGTTGACGTCAGTGGACACGAGGGGTGGTATTCTTCACATATTTAATATGCAGGTCATGTCTCAAGGCCTATTTATAGGGTCAAACACTGACTTATAGGATAGCTAGAGATAGTACCCCCCAAATCCTGACTTAGGCCTCTCACCCATTTAAGCCAGTACTCTCTGCTCTGCACTGATGAGGGGCAATCACCCTGAAACAACTGCCTGCAGATGAGATGCTGGCTTATTTAATATCAGATGTCTCAAGGCCCATTTAAAGGGTGTAACATTGACTTATAACAGGGATGCTCAACCTGCGACCCTCCAGCTGTTGTAAAACTACAACTCCTATCATGCCCTTCTGTAGGCTGATAGCTGTAGGCTGTCCGGGAATGATGGGAGTTGTAGTTTTGCAACAGTTTCAGGGATGCAGGTTGAGCATGCCTGACTTATAGGAAAACTGTCTTACATCTGGTGGCATTAGAGGCAGAGCTTGTTAAGAGCTCATTTGCATATCCTCCTCCCAGAATTCCAGAGGAGCATGTGTGGCCTATTGTGGCCTATAAGTCTCCTCAAGGAGAGATAATACCCCTAAAAAAAAAAAATTAGACCTCATGCATATGGCTGTGTCTGTATTTCGGTCTGCAAACCACAGATCCACAAACTATGGATACCTTCCAAGTGCATTCTGCATTTGCGGATTGGAATAGTATATGGTCTAAAATTTGCAGAACGGTTGCACAGATCTGCAAAAAGTCCAGACGTGTGCATGGCCAAACTGAAATGAATGGTGCAGTGTACTATGCACGAAAAAGATATATAGCACACAGATAAAAAATACAACCATGTGTGTGAGGCCTTAGACAGCAAGCAGAGAGACAGGTAGACATGTGCCACATAGCGGAGCTGATTCAAGTCTTAAGAGAGCGGAGGAAAACTGGGGGAAAGAGCAGCTATTTGTTATCCAAGCCTTGTCTACTGCCAAGCATATCGCACCGTATTTTAGTTGTGAAAATGTTATGATTATGTGCCACTGTATTACTGTGATGGTAACAATCCTTTTAATTGGAGACAGGGAACATAAATGCCTTTAAAAGTAGACGAACAATAGCTTAAAGGGCATCCGTCAGCAGATTTGTACCTATGAAACTGGTTGAACTGTTATATGTGCGCTTGGCAGCTGAAGGCATCTGTGTTGGTCTCATGTTCAATGTGCCTGCATTGCTTAGAAAAATGATGTTTTAATCTATGCAAATGAGACTCTAGGAGCAATGGGGGCGTTGCCATTACACCTAGAGGCTCTGCTCTCTCTGCCACTGCCTCACTCTCTCCACTTTATCAGGGCCAGGCAGTTTAACCATCATCATGCCTGTCCCTGTCAATCAAAGTGTGGAGGGCACAGCAGCTGCACAGAGAGCAGAGCCTCTAGATGTAACAGCAACGCCCCCATTGCTCCTAGAGGCTCATTTGCATATATTAAAACTTCATTTTTCTTAGCAATTTATTTAGCTATTTTTCTCAGTAATGCAAGCACATATGAAAATGGAACCAAAACAGATGCTTTCAGCTGCCAAGTGCACATGTGACAGGTCAGCCAGTGTCATAGGTACAGATCTGCTGACAGATGTCCTTTAAGATGCATAAACAAGCTGTTTCGAAATTAACAGTTTCCTGGAAACTAGTTGCATCCACAGCTTTGAGCAGCTAGCCAAATACACTTTCTCAATATGTGGTATAAAAAGGTCTATGTTCAGTCTAATAAAGCAGAACCTAAATGTGTGCGTATGTTCTCTGAGCTCGTTCATTAATCAGGCATCCTCTGAGGTATCCTGGTCACTGCTGGGGTGACACCCAAATTGGGTTATCACAAATGAGCAGCCATTATGATTCATGCAGTGAAACATGAATTGATATTGTCTCCTGAGAATCATTTCATTTGGGGTGTACAGGCCGGTTACCATCCCTAGACGGCAGTAGCATACCCACCCCTTTTATTTAGTGTAAAGGCCCGGTTATTACCCTATTGTTCTCTAAGTATGAAGTAACAGAGGTGCATCCGGCTCAGGAGGGATCTTAGGAGCCGGCTCTACCCCAGTGGGTAGAGCTGGTACTTCAGAGGATGGATATGATGGATACTGAATGGACAAAGCTCGGATACATCATTCAGCTTCTAAGAATAGGGCTCCCTATAACCGGGGTATGTAATGGAGGCTAGAATGGAGATGCACGATTTTCTTTTTAGAAGGAGTTGTCTCATGACCATTTTTTAAATTGAAGCCGGCCCAGGAATCATCTGATTGAAACAATGAGCACATTTTCTTCTTAAAAGGGTATTCAGGGATCTTAATTTGATGGCTTATCCTCCTGATAACCCATCAATACCTGACCGAGAAGGTACAACTCTCTGCTCCTTTGCAATTAGCTGTTTCAGAGTAGCTACAGTGCTGTAAGTCATGACCAGAATTACACAGGTCCATCCATTGTGTAGTTTACAGTCACGTCTATAGAAGCAGCATAGTAGTAACCAGCACCATCCACTACACAATGGACAAAGCTATGTAGTTCTGGTGCCTACATTTGGTGATATAGAAAATCAGTAAAACTACAATATAACATAACCGGAGAATGCATTCCTTAAAGGAATTATACTGAAGGTAATGCAAAAACAGTCTGACCTAATGAAGAGTTAAAGGCTATGTACACCTTTGGGGGCATATTTTTTATTATTGCATTGTGCTGATTTTGAGATATTGATCTTTATAAAAAAATGTTGAACCCTTTTCTCTGTACATCCCTGAGATTCTCTAGTAGCAGCCTCTGTATTTTTACTCTGTTCCGTCAAGCAGCTCAGCTCACAGACTCCTTTTCTCTGCTCTCTGACATTATAAACACTCGCTATAGCTCAATTCTTATCTTACTGTTAAAAATGTGGCTTAACCACCTGTGTGGGTTAAGACTCCATCTTGTGCTTACTACTGCCATTTTATGTTATAAACTGTGAACTTCTTTGCTAAGGTTACTATAACCTCAAGGTCACTCCTAGCCCTCAGCACCTGGTCTAAAGGAATTTCTATAATTGCTAAAAAAAACTGGTAGGTAATTAGCACCCACACTTAGGATTAGGGAGACATTCCGGGAGTATAGCCAAGAGATGCTCATTTCAGATTGTGGTTTTAATGAGTTAATATGAAAATCTTGTGCTTACTACTACCATTTTATGTTATAGAAATTCGTAGATCGGCTGAGTATCTCAGGGATCCCGATAATACTCGGGGCGCCACAAGAAGAAGTCTTGATCTAAATTCCTTTATTTGATGTGATATATTAAATACATAAACTTCAATATTCAATAAGTAAAAATCGATGATATCTCTATTAAGTACTAACAGAGTATCACACTTACTTCAGCAGGGAGGAGGGTATAGGATAAAGCTCCAGACACCTATACCTTCACCTCCCCCACCAAGATCGCCTTGCCAAATGTACCAGAAGCTTCATGGTCCCTAAGGAGATGACACCGGGGCTCCAAAGTGAAATGGAAGTCTTTATTAATTCAGCTTGATGCGTTTCGGGATAATTTCCTTTTTCAAGAGCATGTACATACAACAAGTAGGACAAACTTATATAGGGAGACAGAAACACATGGTATAGGGTCATCACATGAAGGGAGGGGAGTGAAGGCCCAAATTATGTTATTTCCTGAACACTGTTGTATTCAATAAAGATATAAGTCAAGGATGCTATGATGGCAATATTGAAAAATAAATAAATAAATAATAATAAAACTCTCTACTACTACTCCATTTTTGTTATTTATAGTACAAACCGGATTCCCAAAAAGTTGGGACACTATACAAATCGTGAATAAAAACTGAATGCAATTATGTGGAGGTGCCAACTTCTAATATTTTATTCAGAATAGAACATAAATCACGGAACAAAAGTTTAAACTGAGAAAATGTACCATTTTAAGGGAAAATATGTTGAATCAGAATTTCATGGTGTCAACAAATCCCCAAAAAGTTGGGACAAGGCCCTTTTCACCACTGTGTGGCATCTCCCTTTCTTCTTACAACACTCAACAGACGTCTGGGGACCGAGGAGACCAGTTTCTCAAGTTTAGAAATAGGAATGCTCTCCCATTCTTGTCTAATAAAGGCCTCTAACTGTTCAATCGTCTTGGGCCTTCTTTGTTGCACCTTCCTCTTTATGATGCGCCAAATGTTCTCTATAGGTGAAAGATCTGGACTGCAGACTGGCCATTTCAGTACCCGGATCCTTCTCCTACGCAGCCATGATGTTGTGATTGATGTAGAATGTGGTCTGGCATTATCTTGTTGAAAAAATGCAGGATCTTCCCTGAAGGAGATGACGTCTGGATGGGAGCATATGTTGTTCTAGAACCTGAATATATTTTTCTGCATTGATGGTGCCTTTCCAGACATGCAAGCTGCCCATGCCACACGCACTCATGCAACCCCATACCATCAAAGATGCAGGCTTCTGAACTGAGCGTTGATAACAACTTGGGTTGTCCTTGTCCTCTTTGGTCCGGATGACATGGTGTCCCAGATTTCCAAAAAGAATTTCGAATCGTGACTTGTCTGACCACAGAACAGTCTTCCATTTTGCCACACTCCATTTTAAATGATCCCTGGCCCAGTGAAAATGCCTGAGCTTGTGGATCTTGCTTAGAAATGGCTTCTTCTTTGCACTGTAGAGTTTCAGCTGGCAATGGCGGAGGGCACTGGTGGATTGTGTTCACTGACAATGGTTTCTGGAAGTATTCCTGAGCCCATTCTGTGATTTCCTTTACAGTAGCATTCCTGTTTGTGGTGCAGTGTCGTTTAAGGGCCCGGAGATCACGGGCATCCAGTATGGTTTTACGGCCTTGACCCTTACGCACAGAGATTGTTCCAGATTCTCTGAATCTTCGGATGATGTTATGCACAGTTGATGATGATAGATGCAAAGTCTTTGCAATTTTTCGCTGGGTAACACCTTTCTGATATTGCTGCCACTATCTTTCTGCGCAACATTGTGGGAATTGGTGATCCTCTACCCATCTTGGCTTCTGAGAGACACTGCCACTCTGAGAAGCTCTTTTTATATCCAATCATGTTGCCAATTGACCTAATTAGTGTTAATTGGTCTTCCAGCTCTTCGTTATGCTCAAATTAGCTTTTTCCAGCCTCTTATTGCTACTTGTCCCAACTTTTTGGGGATTTGTTGACACCGTGAAAATTTGAATCAACGTATTTTTCCTTTAAAATGATACATTTACTCGGATTAAACGTTTGATCTGTCATCTACGTTCTATTACAAATAAAATATTGACATTTGCCAACTCCACATCATTGCATTCAGTTTTTATTCACAATTTGTTTAGTGTCCCAACTTTTTGGAATCCAGTTTGTATTTTATAAATCATGATATGTGTATTCACAATTAAATAAATTATATTTTTGGAATATTTTGGGCATTCTTGTATTGTTTGTTCATTAACAACATTGTAGGTTTATATGATCTCTACTAACATTGTTTAGATATTTCTTTATTGAGGTACCTGTGGGCAAACTGTATTAAAAAAGAAAAACCGAAAGTGGGCGTGGAATGCGTTACACCATGGAACGCAGCAGGACTCCTAATGGAGTAGAGCGAAAAAAATGTATTAGTGGTGCAATGCTGATGCATTTCACTGAGGAGCGCATCAGAAATAAATAGTAGAGCTCTGGGGGATAGGCAGAGTCTGTATGTGCCGATGCGTTCCACTGTGGAGCACATCAGGCAGGAAGTGTCCTGAATCCGGGGGCGGTGTCTGCAAGAAGAGGCTTGTCCCAACCCACTGGTGAATGGGAGAGACGAGCGTTATGCCGATGCATTCCACAGTGTAACGCATCGGAGAAGAGGAAGCAGACTTTGCTTCTTATTTGGGCATGATAGATTGGGGTAAATGGAATACAATTGAGATGAATTGTAGTATTAGGTTATATATAAAAACTAAGGGGTTTCAATATTATTCTATTGTAATTAAAAGTGAGATGAAAGATTAGGTATAATCAGTATAGTGACAGTCATTATTATTGGGGCATAAAAAAGATACATAAATATTAGACGGTATATATCTATATATATATGTAAAAGTATATAAAATATTTGATAATATATAAATATATATACATATAAACATGTAAGAAGATATAAATATACAAATACATCAATGAATATATAAAAATATTAGGAATTATCCCAAAATGTGTCTAGCTGAATTAATAAAGACTTCCATTTCACTTTGGAGCCTCGGTGTCATCTCCTTGGGGACTAGGAAGCTTCTGGTACATCTTGCAAGGCGATATCAGCGGGGGAGTAAGTGTGATACTCTGTTAGTACTTAATAGAGATATAATCGATTTTTACTTATTGAATATTGGAGTTTATGTATTGAATACCACATGAAACAAAGGAATATAGATACAGACTTCTTCTTGTGGCACCCCATGAGTATCATCGGGATCCCTGAGATACTCAGTCGATCTATGAATTTCTATTTTCATATCAGCCCACAAGAGGGTAATTACTACTTCTTTTTTGGCTTGGGGAGTTGCCTAACGTTTGTACTATACTCATCTATATACAGGGGCGGACTGGGCCGGGGGGCAGGGAGGCAATTGCCCCCCAGGCCGCCCTAAATAAACGGCCGCTGGGCCGCCCGTCTAAAAAAAAAAAAAAAAAAAAAATTTTTATTCTTCAGGGCCGCACCGCCGATCACCACAGGCGGCGCGGCCCTGGATGTAATTGCGCTGCGGCCGGGCTGTGGGGCAGGGGAGGGAGAGGCGTGTCCCTCCCCTGTTCTTCTGATAGGCCGCAGGCACTAATGCCTGCAGCCTATCAGAGGCCGGCTCAGGAAGCGCGATGACGTCATTATCATCGCGACGCCTGAGCCGGCAGCACACGCTGCTGATGGAGGTAAGTATTTTTTCTTCTTTTTTCTTCTTTGCGGAGATCTGGCACTATGGGGGGGGGGAGATCTGGCACTATAAGGGGAGCTGGCACTATGGGGGGCACTATAAGGGGAGCTGGCACTATGGGGGGCATTATAGGGGGAGCTGGCACTATGGGGGCACTATAGGGGGAGCTGGCACTATAGGGGGAGCTGGCACTATGGGGGGCACTATAAGGGGAGCTGGCACTATGGGGCGCACTATAGGGGGAGCTGGCACTATGGGGGGCACTGTGGGGAGCTGGCACTATGGGGGGGCCTATAGGGGGAGCTGGCACTATGGGGGGGGGGCGGAGATCTGGCACTATGGGGGGGGGCGGAGATCTGGCACTATGGGGGGGCGGAGATCTGGCACTATGGGGGGGAGATCTGGCACTATGGGGTGCACTATAGGGGGAGCTGGCACTATGGGGGGCACTATAGGGGGAGCTGGCACTATGGGGGGCACTATAAGGGGAGCTGGCACTATGGGGGGCATTATAGGGGGAGCTGGCACTATGGGGGGCACTATAGGGGGAGCTGGCACTATAGGGGGAGCCTGGGGCACTATAGGGGAGCTGGCACTATGGGGCGCACTATAGGGGAGCTGGCACTATGGGGCTGCACTATAGGGGGAGCTGGCACTAGTGGGGAGCTGGCACTATGGGGGGGACTATAGGGGGAGCTGGCACTATGGGGGGGACTATAGGGGGAGCTGGCACTATGGGGGGGACTATAGGGGGAGCTGGCACTATGGGGGGACTATAGGGGGAGCTGGCACTATGGGGGGGGACTATAGGGGGAGCTGGCACTATGGGGGGGGACTATAGGGGGAGCTGGCACTATGGGGGGGACTATAGGGGGAGCTGGCACTATGGGGGGGACTATAGGGGGAGCTGGCACTATGGGGGGGCACTATAGGGGGAGCTGGCACTATGGGGGGCACTATAGGGGGAGCTGGCACTATTGGGGGAGCTGGCACTATGGGGGAATTTCTTACTGGCACATTATGCGGGGGCACCATGGGGGAGAGGAGCACTATGGGGGTAACTGGGGGCTCTAAAGGGGCTTTTTTTTTAATTATTGGCACATTCTGGGGGGCACTATAGGGGAGAGCAGCACTATGGGGCATCTGGTGCTACTATAGGGGCATTATTTGGGGGCACTATGGGGAAGTGGGGGCTCTAAAGGGGCCTTTTGTATTGGAACATTATGGGGGGCACTATGGCATTTGGTGGCACTAAGGGGGAATTTTTTACTGGCACATTATGGAAGGCACTATAGGGGAGAGCGGCACTATGGGGGAGTGGATCACTATTGGGGCATATGGTGGCACTAAGAAGGGGCATTTTTTTACTGGTACATTGTGGGGGAGAGGAGCACTATAGGGGCATCTGCTGGGGGCACAAAGGGGCATTTTTTTACTGGCATATTATGGGGAAGGGGGAGAGGAGCAGTATGAGGGCATTTACTGGGGCACTATATAGGGGTATTTTATACTGGCATACATTATGGGGACATTAGCTCAACTGCGGGCACTAAGCGGGGGTATTTCATGTACTGTCATATTATAGGGAAAATTAGTACTACTAGGAGGTATTATGGGGAGCTTTACTACTACTAGGGGCTATGAAGAACATGATTACTAGGGCACTATAGGGGCATTATTACTACTAAGTGTGCTCTGGCAGAGAATTATTTCTATTGGTGGGATTTTGGGGAGCACTGTTACTTTGGGGGCACCCTGGCATAGTATCAGCTTAGCACAATTATTTTTGGGGGACATTATCTTTATACTATTAGTGTCTGGGCACAGTTATTTTTGCGCTGTGTGCCAATAATTGTTTAAGGGGGCACTATCTGTGGGGTAGTAGTATTTCCAGGCGGACTGTTTCTGCAGTATAGTATTGGGGGCATAGCGGGTACAGTATTGGGGGCACTATCTGTGTGGTAGTTTGTATTTCCAGGGGGACTGTTTCTGCAGTATAGTATTGGGGGTGGCAGGAAACTAATGTCTGTTTCTCAATCTCTGCAGTGAAGGGAGATGGCAGAAAAATCATCATGGCGGTCTGGTCTGAATGGAGAAGATGAGGAAAGAGAACGTCTACAACAAAGGTGACATCACTGGATGTAAGAGGTATGTGGTGCTATGTAGGAGAGGAGATGCTCCGGCTCCTCCTCCTGCCATTTGCAGAAGGAGGATTCAGAACTGGGTGAGGACGGTCAAAGGGGGGCAGCAGGCCACGGGCGGGTGGCAGATGGTGGGAGGAACCACAGGCCTTGAGCAGGATCAGGGTAGGGAGGAGAGCGGAGGAGCTTCCTGGCTGTAGCTTGTTATATAAGCAGGCAGTGCAGCCAGGACAGACCTCCCCTCTCCGTATGATGTGTAGAGACAGGCCGCAACTATAAAGTGTCAGCTGTACAGTGTGTGTTGGGAGTGGCCTATTATATGTAGGAGGGGCTTTTAATTATGGGCGGGGCTAAAAATGGGCCACTTGACTAGATTTGCCCCCCAGGACTAAGGCTGCCAGTCCTCCCCTGTCTATATACCTCTTTTACTACTTCCATCCTCCAGTACCACCTTTGTGGCTATTCCTTGACGTCTCACGTTTCCTTTCCCTCACTCCTCTGCTCTCCTCTTACCTTGTTCCATTTTACCTGTGCAGTTAACTCCTTTTTTTGACTTTCTCTTCACATTTTATGTTACAAAACTGTGAACTTCTTTGCTAAGATTACTATAACCTCAAGGTCACTCCTAGCCCCCAGTACCTGGTCTAAAGGAATTTCTATAATTGCTAGAAACACTGGTACATGATTAACACCCACTCTTAGGATTAGGGAGACGCTCCGGGGGTATAGCCAAGAGATGCTCATTTCAGATTTTCAGATTTTAATTAGTTAATTATGTAAATGTTTAACTACGTCTTCAGTTGGAAATGATCCAAAATGTGCTTTATAACTCTGCTTTCTTTCAATAAAGTTTAGAGAAACTTGGTACATAGCATTGCGCGTGTGTATCAGTTATTTTCTGTAAGTGCACACATATTTTTTTAATTTGGAACCACTACTCATCCGGCAGTAAGGTCTTTGCCCCAACACCCCCTAACTGTTTTGCCCGAGTCCAGCTCCGGCAGTGGGAAAAGTAGCTAACAGGAGGGGGAGGGCTGCTTTAGATGCTGCTATCTCCTGAATGGTAGCAGCTAGAAACATGCAACTAGTCTTGTTTGCGGAAAAGCTGATATTCCAGGCTTTCATACAATCCCAAAATGACAGCTAAAGTCATTACTTTAACTTTCAGCTGCATTCGCAGCATCCCTATTTCTATCAGTGATATCTTCCCCTGTACTGAACATATTGCTGTCATTCTGGTTTTGTCTGAAAGCTTGGAATGTCAGCTTTCAAACAATATAAATATATATGAGTGGTTAAAGCAGCCACCCCCCTCTCTGTCAGTCTGGAGGAGAGGGAGATAGAAAAATAGTAAAAATATATAGAAATGTGACATTATCATCATTGTAGTGACCCAGATAATAAAATTATGTTATTTTTACCACACAGTGCACGTCGTAAAAAAATTCCACAAAACAATGCTTCCTTTTCCCCCCTAAAAATAATAAAAGTTATTTATTACACTATATATACCCCAAAATGGTTTCTAAAAAACCTACAACTAATCCTGCAAAATAAAATAAAATAAATTAGAAGAAAAAATTTAAAAGTTATGACTTCTAGAACACAAAGGGGGGAAATATTATTGGTTCTTAAGGCTTACATTAATGATGTTACTGAGGGGTTAAAAATGCAATAGTGTCCCCTGAGTTGTGCGCCAACAAGATTTACTGTACTGCAGACACACATTAAAAATCTACAATAAAAAAAAGTGACATTTTTGGGAGGGTTTTCCCAATTTTAACGTGACTGTTAGGGGGTTAAATAAGTGTTTAGGACCTTTTAGTAATTTAAAGATAAGGTTATTTAGATGACTGGCACAAAGTGAAAGTGAAAGTAGCTTTCACACAACAGTTAACCGCTAGTGACAGGACAGTTGAATATTTTTAATAAGGTACATGGTACTTTACTAATTTGCCAACATGACATCAATCAGAATTTGTTAGTAACATTGATATCTTTACTATTTATATTGCTGGTTTCATATCAATTTAATATTGTGATAACTGTTCATGTCAGAGTGACACTGGCCATTCAAGACTGAACCCAAGTAACCGAATCATACCATCTAAGTGTTATCATTCGTTAGTTCATATGATCTGTACACTATATAAGCTGTCATACAGTAGATCTAGATCATCACAGACCAGAGCTCTTTTGCAATATCTTATAAAAACCCTTCTACAAAGAAACTGATGTCTTGGTGAGTCCCTCCAGAGACTAAAAAGATAATTAGAGAAAGAAAATATTTCCAGAACATCCGGGGCTAGAAGTACTCTGAAACAGCTGACCTCTACTCATCAGATCTTAATGGCCTACCCTGAGGATAGGCCATCAATATTAGAATCCTGGAATATCCCTTTAAGGGTTGCGATGGGCAATAGCCCCCTTAAATGAAAACCTTAAAAGCTGCCCTGTAGTTTACCAAGCACAGCACTGTCCACTGGATAGTGGCAGTGTTTTAGTATTGCAGCTTAGCCCCATTCACTTCAATGGGACTGAGCTGCACCTAGACCATGAGATTGATGAATGTGACATCACTGGCCCAAGAAGAGGTCACAGCGCTCACTGGAGCACAGCGGTCTCTTCAAACAGCTAGTCAGCAGACGGTCCTGGAATCCTACCCCAAGAACACATAATTATGATCATGAGCTATCCTATTTTAAACACCTAGACAACCCCTTTAATGAGAATGGGGCTAATCCTAATGCAGACCTGCACCACATCATTGGCGGAAATCTGTATGTCAGCCACCAGTTTGTAAAGCAGATCTTCTTGTAAAATACACATCAGAGTAGCCATAGTTTCTGGATGTAAACACGCGTTTCCATTTATTGGCAGCATACAGAGATCTTGAGAGAAATACTTACTTTCCCTTTGCATAAGCTGCACCAGACGACTGAATATTCTCTTTATTCTAATCTGGGGTCTGATAAGAATGTTCTTATGAGTTAAGAAGGAACTGACCCCAGTATCAAGCATGTAGAACTAATGATTCCTAAAGCCACGAATTTCTGCTAGTTTTGATGGTGAACTCCACAAAAATCTGCAATTCCACCATTACTTTTTGCATTTCAATTTTTTTCAAAGTTTGGACTTGTGTGGCATTAATATAACCTTATTCTATGGATTGTTTTACGATTACAGCCATTTAGATTTCTATTATAGTACCAGTACTTTAGCTATATAAAAGTATGTTGCAGGTGAACAGTTTTTGTTTTGCCACAATGTTTTTTCATTTTGCAGATGACATAGCAGTGTAGTCTTTTTCCTGCATTAGGTTGTATATTTCTGTCAAATTTTAGGTTACCTGTACACATATATTTGACTTTTGACTTCGGTTTACTTTGTTTAAATGGGAAAACAATGATTGTGCCTTTTTTTTTCCAAGCCAAGTGCAATGCAATGTTGTTGTTATGATTGGGGCGGTATCATAACATCTATTTCTTTACGTAAATATTTTTTTATTTTATTGAATTAAATTTTACATTTTTTTGCTGCCCTTATGGAATACAAAGCTTTCAGTTGCTGGCATAATGCTTTTGAAGGGGAGATATATGAATCAGTCTAAAAGAAAAACTTTTGTTTTTTGTTGCCAATACTAACCAATCACAGTGCAGCTGTCATTTATGAAAGCAATGTTCTGGCGAAATGTAATTATGATTGGTGTCTATTGTCAACAAACACAGTTCTTAGACACTTTTCATAAATCAGCCGCATAGTTTTCCAAAGTATTATTGCCGGTCAGATGCCTCTAGTAGACCTGGGGATATTTCTTTGATCCCCATTGGACCTAAGGACACAAATGAGCTCCGTAAAACCACTGAACTTCAGTGGTTGCTATTGACTGCAGCATCTAAGGGGTTGAACAAACAAGGATTTGGGGTAACTGTTTCAGTAGACAGCTATATATAAGAACACCACAATTAGGGCATAATAGCATGTCTATTTGTGGGAAGGGGTTAAAGCAAATTTTCACATTTGACTATTGCGCTTGCTATATTTATTATCGAGTCCACTATAAAACAGTTTAGGGGTCCAAATTTATTTGGGGATTTTGGATCTGATTCAAATGGGTTTTCAGATTTGAATAATGTGCAAATGATTTACATACAGTAAAGTGTATCACTTAGGCCCCTTTCACACGGGCGAGTTTTCCGTGCGGGTGCGATGCGGGAGGTGAACGCACTGCACACGCACTGAATCCTGACCCATTCATTTCTATGGGGCTGTGCACACGAGCGGTGATTTTCACGCATCACTTGTGCGTTGCGTGAAAATCGCAGCATGCTCCTCTTTGTGCGTTTTTCACGTAACGCAGGCCCTATAGAAATGAATGGGGTTGCGTGAAAATCGCATGCATCCGCAAGCAAGTGCGGATGCGGTGCGATTTTCACGCATGGGTTCTAGGTGACAGTCTATTCACTGTATTATTTTCCCTTATAACATGGTTATAAGGGAAAATAATAGCATTCTGAATACAGAATGCTTAGTATAATAGTGCTGGAGGGGTTAAAAATAATAAAAAAGTTAACTCACCTTCTCCTCTTGTTCGCGTAGATGCCGGTCTGTTCTTTAGCTGTGGGCTGAAGGACCTGTGGTGATGTCAGATCACATGCTCCATCACCATGGTGATGGACCATGTGATTGGAGCATGTGATCTGACATCACCTCAGGTCATTCAGTCCACAGCTAAAGAACAGACCGGCATCTACGCGAACAAGAGGAGAAGGTGAGTTAACTTTTTTATTATTTTTAACCCCTCCAGCACTATTATACTAAGCATTCTGTATTCAGAATGCTATTATTTTCCCTTATAACCATGTTATAAGGGAAAATAATACAATCTTCAGAACATCAATCCCAAGCCCGAACTTCTGTGAAGAAGTTCGGGTCTGGGTACCAAACATGCGCGATATTTCTCATGCGAGTGCAAAACGCATGACAATGTTTTGCACTCGCGCGGAAAAATCGCGCATTTTCCCGCAACGCACCCGCCTCTTATCCGGGCAAAAAACATGACGCCCGTGTGAAAGAGGCCTTACACTGTGTAGGGTGGTTATTGCCCCTCTGTCACACATTACATGCCTGTTTTTTCCCTGCTCCATGGCTCTCCTCCTTCCCTTCCTGTCTATGGAAGGATCATGTTCTACATGCTGGACAGCTAATAATGGAGAGACAACAAGCAACAGAATAGAGAAGCAGACAGGGAATAATTACAGCACCACTTTAACAAATGTAATAGAGAGGTATACAGGTAATTGTAAATAGAGGCAATGTACATGAGAGGGGAGATAAATCATGGGAACTATAGCTGAATGGAAACCTTGGCAGCATCAAAGCAAAGATGCTGCACAGGTCTAAACAAGCTAAGGAAAATGAGAATTACTCAATATCCTCTTTTACATCATAAAATGTTATCATGTGGCACATTAGCAATTTAAGAAACTGAACATAGAAATGAATGAAGAAAGTGACTTCCTGCCCAGCCAAAACACTTCTTGTTCAACGAATCAGATTGTTGGTCATGTTTTGTAACATTTTCCAGTTTAATGAGCATCAACAACTCTTCTGCTGAGGTCCTCAGAAATCTTCTTTTGTGCTATGATATACTTCCACAAACTTCTTTCAAGATAAGACATTGACAGATCCCTGTAAATAAATCATGCCACCCACTCACACCCAATTGTCATGCCAATTGTCATGCCATTGATTGAAAACACCTGACTGAATTTCACCTTCAAATTATCTGCTAGTCCTAAAGGTTCACATACTTTTGGCACTCACAGACATGTGATAATGTATCATTTTCCTCAATAGATAAATGACCAGGTCCTAATATTTTTGACTCTTTTGTTTGATTTGGCTATCTTTATCTGCTTTTAGGACTTGTGAGAAAATCTGATGTAGAAATATAGAAAATTCTAATGGGTTCTACTGTATATTAAATGGGTTTGTATTTTTTCTGCATATTTTTTTTTTTTTAAATGTCCAGGAAACAACCATTTAATCAAAATACTAATCTAATGTTATTACTAGAGAAGTGCCAAAGTCCTATTTGTTACAGTACTACCTCCTCATAGTATACTGGTCGAACTGTCAGTAAAATGCTTCAGTACCAACAAGTACTCTGTTGGAGGTGCATATGAACCAATCAATCTATCATCAGTCTGCATTAAATAACAATGCACATCGAATTTTGCTCATTCTAATGCTGTGTGTGGTGCAGTCTCTTCAAACAGGTGATCTAATATCGATGGCTAATAAGTAGGGATGAGCGAACTCGAACTGTATAGTTCGGGTTCGTACCGAATTTTGGGGTGTCCGTGACACGGACCCGAACCCGGACATTTTCGTAAAAGTCCGGGTTCGGTGTTCGTCGCTTTCTTGGCGCTTTTGTGACGCTTTCTTGGCGCTTTTTGAAAGGCTGCAAAGCAGCCAATCAACAAGCGTCATACTACTTGCCCCAAGAGGCCGTCACAGCCATGCCTACTATTGGCATGGCTGTGATTGGCCAGAGCACCATGTGACCCAGCCTCTATTTAAGCTGGAGTCACATAGCGCCGCCCGTCACTCTGCTCTGATTAGCGTAGGGAGAGGTTGCGGCTGCGACAGTAGGGCGAGATTAGGCAGATTAACTCCTCCAAAGGACTTGATTAATTGATCGATCTGCAGCTGTGGATCATTGAGCTGCTGATACTCAATTGCTCACTGTTTTTAGGCTGCCCAGACCGTTTGTCAGTCACTTTTTTCTGGGGTGATCGGCGGCCATTTTGTGTCTTGTGCAGTGCTGCGACCAAGTGCATCCAAGCTGCGACCAAGTGCATTTAACCCTCAATGGTGTGGTTGTTTTTTGGCTAAAGCCTACATCAGGGTGAAGCTGTCACACCAAGTGCATTTAACCAGCAATAGTCTGTTTATTTTTTGGCCATATACTACATCAGGGGCAAGCTGCGCCTGTCACCAAGTGCATTTAACCCTCAATGGTGTGGTTGTTTTTTGGCTATAGCCTACATCAGGGTGAAGCTGTCACACCAAGTGCATTTAACCAGCAATAGTCTGTTTATTTTTTGGCCATATACTACATCAGGGGCAAGCTGCGCCCGTCACCAAGTGCATTTAACCCTCAGTAGTGTGGTTGGTCAAGCTATCACACCAAGTGCATTTAACCAGCAATAGTCTGTTCATTTTTTGGCCATATACTAAATCAGGGGCAAGCTGCGCCCGTCACCAAGTGCATTTAACCAGCAATAGTCTGTTCATTTTTTGGCCATATACTACATCAGGGGCGCTCCTGCGCCCGTCACCAAGTGCATTTAACCCTCAGTAGTGTGGTTGGTCAAGCTGTGACACCAAGTGCATTTAACCAGCAATAGTCTGTTCATTTTTTGGCCATATACTACATCAGGGGCAAGCTGCGCCCGTCACCAAGTGCATTTAACCCTCAGTAGTATGGTTGGTCAAGCTGTCACACCAAGTGCATTTAACCAGCAATAGTCTGTTCATTTTTTGGCCATATACTACATCAGGGGCAAGCTGCGCCTGTCACCAAGTGCATTTAACCCTCAATGGTGTGGTTGTTTTTTGGCTAAAGCCTACATCAGGGTGAAGCTGTCACACCAAGTGCATTTAACCAGCAATAGTCTGTTCATTTTTTGGCCATATACTAAATCAGGGGCAAGCTGCGCCCGTCACCAAGTGCATTTAACCAGCAATAGTCTGTTCATTTTTTGGCCATATACTACATCAGGGGCAAGCTGCGCCTGTCACCAAGTGCATTTAACCCTCAATGGTGTGGTTGTTTTTTGGCTAAAGCCTACATCAGGGTGAAGCTGTCACACCAAGTGCATTTAACCAGCAATTGTCTGTTCATTTTTTGGCCACTGGCAACTTTTGGCCCAGGGGGCAAGTAACACCCAGAGGCCCACTGAGCCCCCCTCCTGCTTACCCATTTCCCCTGCCTCCTCCGCCCCCCCCCCTTGACACTTTCGTCAGCCATGTAAATTATAACACAGGAAAACAAAATATACTAAGGATGCTCCGATATATCAGCCTCCGAAACATATCAGCCGAAAATGCCATTTTTGGTATAATGTCGAATGCCATTTTCTGGCTGATACAGTGTTGCATCCGTGTATTCTCTCCTCCCCGCTAGGCGCTGCTCTGTGCCCCCCCCCCCCCCCAATGACACCTGATGACTTTTGCAGAAGAAACTGTATATTGTGGGGCACGGTATATGCTATGTGTGTATAACAAACATATTTCATATGAAAACTTACAATTACTTGGCTTGACCCTTGGGGATCTCGGACACCTCCACAATTTGGCCGGGGTATCGGCGGAGCTGATGTTGTGTTTTATCCTAATGAGAAAAATATCATAATAAGGATTTGGAGAAGGGGCAGAGGGATAGCAGAGCAGGGAGAGGCTGGTGCTGCTACTAGGGGGTCATACCATGGGGGAGTAATAAAGCCCACCATAATGCCCCCTTCCCAGTAGTAATAATTCTCCTTATAATAGACAATGCCAAAAATACACCCTTGTAATGTCCCCAGTTGAGCCAATGTCCCCATAGTGCCCTCTATAATGTGCCAGTAGCCAATAGGCCCCCCTATTATCTGCCAGTAGCCATAGGCCCCCCTATAATGTGCCAGTAGCCATAGGCCCCCGTATAATGTGCCAGTAGCCATAGCCCCCCGATATAATGTGCCAGTACCCATAGCCCCCCCATATAATGTGCCAGTACCCATAGCCACCCCCCATATAATGTGCCAGTAGCCATAGGCCCCCCTATAATGTGCCAGTACCCATAGCCCCCCCTATATAATGTGCCAGTAGCCATTTCCCCCCATAATGTGCCAGTAGCCATATAGGGCCCCCCTATAATGTGCCAGTAGCCATATAGGGCCCCCTATAATGTGCCAGTATTCATAGCCCCCCCCCCATATAATGTGCCAGTAGCCCATAGGCCCCCCACTATAATGTTCCAGTAGCCAGAGAGGGCCCCCCTATAATGTGCCAGTAGCCAGATAGGGGCCCCCCTATAATGTGCCAGTAGCCAGATAGGGGCCCCGCCTATAATGTGCCAGTAGCCAGATAGGGGCCCCCCCTATAATGTGCCAGTAGCCAGATAGGGACCCCCCTATAATGTGCCAGTAGCCAGATAGGGGCCCCGCCTATAATGTGACAGTAGCCAGATAGGGCCCCCCCAATAAAGTGCCAGTAGCCAGATAGGGCCCCCCCATAATGTGCCAGTAGCCAGATAGGGCCCCCTATCAGTGACAGAAATGAGAAGAAGAAGAAAAAAAAGCCAGTCAGACTTATACTTACCTCCTACCTCCAGCACCTTCACTGAAATACTCCCGTCCCGCCTCCAGCGCTGCTGTCGATGTCCTTACTTTACGGCCGCGCAGTGGTTCAGTCAGGCGGCGCGATTACGTCATCGCGTCGCCTGCGCCGGTCCGGCGGCCTCTCTGATAGGCTGCCGGCCGCACGACTCCCCCTCTCCCCGTCTCCCTCTGCAGGCTGAACATGTCATTCCGGCCCAGCCGGCTGGGATAATAAGCTAACAGAGAGGCCCGGGGGGCAATTGCCCTCCTGCCCCCTGGCCCAGTCTGCCCCTGCATCAGGGGCAAGCTGCGCCCGTCACCAAGTGCATTTAACCCTCAGTAGTGTGGTTGGTCAAGCTGTCACACCAAGTGCATTTAACCAGCAATAGTGTGGTTATTTTTTGGCCATATCCCAGTCTAATTCTGTCACTAAATCCATACCGGTCACCCAGCGCCTAAATACTAGGCCTCAAATTTATATCCCGCTAAATCTGTCGTTACCGCTGTACTGTTGTGGCTGGGCAAGTTATTTAGTGTCCGTCAAAGCACATTTTTTGTTCAGGGTTGAAATACAATTCCCAATTTAGCAATTTCATAATTTAGTGGTTTCTGCTATATCAGAGCTATTTGAAATCTATCCCTAAAAGGGTATATAATATTCAAGGTGCACATAGGGTCATTCAGAATAACTTCACACACACGCTACTGTGCATTTCCAAGTCTAATTCTGTTAGTAAATCCATACCGGTCACCCAGCGCCTAAATACTAGGCCTCAAATTTATATCCCGCTAAATCTCTCGTTACCGCTGTACTGTTGTGGCTGGGAAAGTTATTTAGTGTCCGTCAAAGCACATTTTTTGTTCAGGGTTGAAATACAATTCCCAATTTAGCAATTTCATAATTTAGTGGTTTCTGCTATATCAGAGCTATTTGAAATCTATCCCTAAAAGGGTATATAATATTCAAGGTGCACATAGGGTCATTCAGAATAACTTCACACACACGCTACTGTGCATTTCCAAGTCTAATTCTGTTAGTAAATCCATACCGGTCACCCAGCGCCTAAATACTAGGCCTCAAATTTATAGCCCGCTAAATCTCTCGTTACCGCTGTCCTGTTGTGGATGGGAAAGTTATTTAGTGTCCGTCAAAGCACATTTTTTGTTCTGGGTTGAAATACAATTCCCAATTTAGCAATTTCATAATTTAGTGGTTTCTGCTATATCAGAGCTATTTGAAATCTATCCCTAAAAGGGTATATAATATTCAAGGTGCACATAGGGTCATTCAGAATAACTTCACACACACGCTACTGTGCATTTCCAAGTTTAATTCTGTTAGTAAATTCATACCGGTCACCCAGCGCCTAAATACTAGGCCTCAAATTTATATCCCGCTAAATCTCTCGTTACCGCTGTCCTGTTGTGGATGGGAAAGTTATTTAGTGTCCGTCAAAGCACATTTTTTGTTCTGGGTTGAAATACAATTCCCAATTTAGCAATTTCATAATTTAGTGGTTTCTGCTATATCAGAGCTATTTGAAATCTATCCCTAAAAGGGTATATAATATTCAAGGTGCACATAGGGTCATTCAGAATAACTTCACACACAGGCTACTGTGCATTTCCAAGTCTAATTCTGTCACTAAATCCATACCGGTCACCCACCGCCTAAATACTAGGCCTCAAATTTATATCCAGCTGAATTTGAAAACAATACATTGGGCCAAATAATATTTTTGTTGTTGTGGTGAACCATAACAATGAGGAAAACATCTAGTAAGGGACGCGGACGCGGACATGGTCGTGGTGGTGTTAGTGGACCCTCTGGTGCTGGGAGAGGACGTGGCCGTTCTGCCACATCCACACGTCCTAGTGTACCAACTACCTCAGGTCCCAGTAACCGCCAGAATTTACAGCGATATATGGTGGGGCCCAATGCCGTTCTAAGGATGGTAAGGCCTGAGCAGGTACAGGCATTAGTCAATTGGGTGGCCGACAGTGGATCCAGCACGTTCACATTATCTCCCACCCAGTTTACTGCAGAAAGCGCACAGATGGCGCCTGAAAACCAACCCCATCAGTCTGTCACATCACCCCCATGCATACCAGGGAAACTGTCTCAGCCTCAAGTTATGCAGCAGTCTCTTATGCTGTTTGAAGACTCCGCTGGCAGGGTTTCCCAAGGGCATCCACCTAGCCCTTCCCCAGCGGTGAAAGACATAGAATGCACTGACGCACAACCACTTATGTTTCCTGATGATGAGGACATGGGAATACCACCTCAGCATGTCTCTGATGATGACGAAACACAGGTGCCAACTGCTGCGTCTTTCTGCAGTGTGCAGACTGAACAGGAGGTCAGGGATCAAGACTGGGTGGAAGACGATGCAGGGGACGATGAGGTCCTAGACCCCACATGGAATGAAGGTCGTGCCACTGACTTTCACAGTTCGGAGGAAGAGGCAGTGGTGAGACCGAGCCAACAGCGTAGCAAAAGAGGGAGCAGTGGGCAAAAGCAGAACACCCGCCGCCAAGAGACTCCGCCTGCTACTGACCGCCGCCATCTGGGACCGAGCACCCCAAAGGCAGCTTCAAGGAGTTCCCTGGCATGGCACTTCTTCAAACAATGTGCTGACGACAAGACCCGAGTGGTTTGCACGCTGTGCCATCAGAGCCTGAAGCGAGGCATTAACGTTCTGAACCTGAGCACAACCTGCATGACCAGGCACCTGCATGCAAAGCATGAACTGCAGTGGAGTAAACACCTTAAAACCAAGGAAGTCACTCAGGCTCCCCCTGCTACCTCTTCTGCTGCTGCCGCCTCGGCCTCTTCTGCTGCTGCCGCCTCGGCCTCTTCCTCCGCCTCTGGAGGAACGTTGGCACCTGCCGCCCAGCAAACAGGGGATGTACCACCAACACCACCACCACCTCCGTCACCAAGCGTCTCAACCATGTCACACGGCAGCGTTCAGCTCTCCATCTCACAAACATTTGAGAGAAAGCGTAAATTCCCACCTAGCCACCCTCGATCCCTGGCCCTGAATGCCAGCATTTCTAAACTACTGGCCTATGAAATGCTGTCATTTAGGCTGGTGGACACAGACAGCTTCAAACAGCTCATGTCGCTTGCTGTCCCACAGTATGTTGTTCCCAGCCGCCACTACTTCTCCAAGAGAGCCGTGCCTTCCCTGCACAACCAAGTATCCGATAAAATCAAGTGTGCACTGCGCAACGCCATCTGTAGCAAGGTCCACCTAACCACAGATACGTGGACCAGTAAGCACGGCCAGGGACGCTATATCTCCCTAACTGCACACTGGGTAAATGTAGTGGCAGCTGGGCCCCAGGCGGAGAGCTGTTTGGCGCACGTCCTTCCGCCGCCAAGGATCGCAGGGCAACATTCTTTGCCTCCTGTTGCCACCTCCTCCTTCTCGGCTTCCTCCTCCTCTTCTTCCACCTGCTCATCCAGTCAGCCACACACCTTCACCACCAACTTCAGCACAGCCCGGGGTAAACGTCAGCAGGCCATTCTGAAACTCATATGTTTGGGGGACAGGCCCCACACCGCACAGGAGTTGTGGCGGGGTATAGAACAACAGACCGACGAGTGGTTGCTGCCGGTGAGCCTCAAGCCCGGCCTGGTGGTGTGTGATAATGGGCGAAATCTCGTTGCAGATCTGGGACTAGCCAATTTGACGCACATCCCTTGCTTGGCGCATGTGCTGAATTTGGTGGTGCAGAAGTTCATTCACAACTACCCCGACATGTCAGAGCTGCTGCATAAAGTGCGGGCCGTCTGTTCGCGCTTCCGGCGTTCACATCCTGCTGCTGCTCGCCTGTCTGCGCTACAGCGTAACTTCGGCCTTCCCGCTCACCGCCTCATATGCGACGTGCCCACCAGGTGGAACTCCACCTTGCACATGCTGGACAGACTGTGCGAGCAGCAGCAGGCCATAGTGGAGTTTCAGCTGCAGCACGCACGGGTCAGTCGCACTACAGAACAGCACCACTTCACCACCAACGACTGGGCCTCCATGCGAGACCTGTGTGCCCTGTTGCGCTGTTTCGAGTACTCCACCAACATGGCTAGTGGCGATGACGCCGTTATCAGCGTTACAATACCACTTCTATGTCTCCTTGAGAAAACACTTAGGGCAATGATGGAAGAGGAGGTGGCCCAGGAGGAGGAGGAGGAGGAGTAAGAGGGGTCATTTTTAGCACTTTCAGGCCAGTCTCTTCGAAGTGACTCAGAGGGAGGTTTTTGGCAACAGCAGAGGCCAGGTACAAATGTGGCCAGCCAGGGCCCACTACTGGAGGACGAGGAGGACGAGGATGAGGAGGAGGTGGAGGAGGATGAGGATGAAGCATGGTCACAGCGGGGTGGCACCCAACGCAGCTCGGGTCCATCACTGGTGCGTGGCTGGGGGGAAAGGCAGGACAATGACGATACGTCTCCCACAGAGGACAGCTTGTCCTTACCCCTGGGCAGCCTGGCACACATGAGCGACTATATGCTGCAGTGCCTGCGCAACGACAGCAGAGTTGCCTACATTTTAACGTGTGCGGACTACTGGGTTGCCACCCTGCTGGATCCACGCTACAAAGACAATGTGCCCACCTTACTTCCTGCACTGGAGCGTGATAGGAAGATGCGCGAGTACAAGCGCACGTTGGTAGACACGCTACTGAGAGCATTCCCAAATGTCACAGGGGAACAAGTGGAAGCCCAAGGCCAAGGCAGAGGAGGAGCAAGAGGTCGCCAAGGCAGCTGTGTCACGGCCAGCTCCTCTGAGGGCAGGGTTAGCATGGCAGAGATGTGGAAAACTTTTGTCAACACGCCACAGCTAACTGCACCACCACCTGATACGCAACGTGTTAGCAGGAGGCAACATTTCACTAACATGGTGGAACAGTACGTGTGCACACCCCTCCACGTACTGACTGATGGTTCGGCCCCATTCAACTTCTGGGTCTCTAAATTGCCCACGTGGCCAGAGCTAGCCTTTTATGCCTTGGAGGTGCTGGCCTGCCCGGCGGCCAGCGTTTTGTCTGAACGTGTATTCAGCACGGCAGGGGTCGTCATTACAGACAAACGCAGCCGCCTGTCTACAGCCAATGTGGACAAGCTGACGTTCATAAAAATGAACCAGGCATGGATCCCACAGGATCTGTCCGTCCCTTGTCCAGATTAGACATTAACTACCTCCCCTTAACCATATATTATTGGACTCCAGGGCACTTCCACATTCAATCCTATTTTTATTTTATTTTACCATTATATTGCGAGGCTACCCAAAGTTGAATGAACCTCTCCTCTGTCTGGGTGCCGGGACCTAAATATATGCCAATGGACTGTTCCAATGTTGGGTGACGTGAAGCCTGATTCTCTGCTATGACATGCAGACTGATTCTCTGCTGACATGAAGCCAGATCCTCTGTTACGGGACCTCTCTCCTCTGCCTGGGTGCTGGGCCCCAATTTATGACAATGGACTGTTGCAGTGGTGGGTGACGTGAAGCCTGATTCTCTGCTATGACATGAAGACTGATTCTCTGCTGACATGAAGCCAGATTGTCTGTTACGGGACCTCTCTCCTCTGCCTGGGTGCTGGGCCTAAATATATGCCAATGGACTGTTGCAGTGGTGGCTGACGTGAAGCCTCATTCTCTGCTATGACATGCAGACTAATTCTCTGCTGACATGAAGCCAGATCCTCTGTTACGGGACCTCTCTCCTCTGCCTGTGTGCTGGGCCTAAATATATGCCAATGGACTGTTGCACTGGTGGCTGACGTGAAGCCTGATTCTCTGCTATGATATGAAGACTGATTCTCTGCTGACATGAAGCCAGATTGTCTGTTACGGGACCTCTCTCCTCTGCCTGGGTGCTGGGCCTAAATATATGCCAATGGACTGTTGCAGTGGTGGCTGACGTGAAGCCTCATTCTCTGCTATGACATGCAGACTAATTCTCTGCTGACATGAAGCCAGATTGTCTGTTACGGGACCTCTCTCCTCTGCCTGGGTGCTGGGCCTAAATATATGCCAATGGACTGTTGCAGTGGTGGCTGACGTGAAGCCTCATTCTCTGCTATGACATGCAGACTAATACTCTGCTGACATGAAGCCAGATCCTCTGTTACGGGACCTCTCTCCTCTGCCTGTGTGCTGGGCCTAAATATATGCCAATGGACTGTTGCACTGGTGGCTGACGTGAAGCCTGATTCTCTGCTATGATATGAAGACTGATTCTCTGCTGACATGAAGCCAGATTGTCTGTTACGGGACCTCTCTCCTCTGCCTGGGTGCTGGGCCTAAATTTATGCCAATGGACTGTTGCAGTGGTGGCTGACGTGAAGCCTCATTCTCTGCTATGACATGCAGACTAATTCTCTGCTGACATGAAGCCAGATTGTCTGTTACGGGACCTCTCTCCTCTGCCTGGGTGCTGGGCCTAAATTTATGACAATGGACTGTTGCAGTGGTGGGTGACGTGAAGCCTGATTCTCTGCTATGACATGCAGACTGATTCTCTGCTGACATGAAGCCAGATCCTCTGTTACGGGACCTCTCTCCTCTGCCTGGGTGCTGGGCCTAAATTTATGAAAATGGACTCTTACAGTGGTGGGTGACGTGAAGCCTGATTCTCTGCTATGACATGAAGACTGATTCTCTGCTGACATGAAGCCAGATTGTCTGTTACGGGACCTCTCTCCTCTGCCTGGGTGCTGGGCCTAAATATATGCCAATGGACTGTTGCAGTGGTGGCTGACGTGAAGCCTCATTCTCTGCTATGACATGCAGACTAATTCTCTGCTGAAATGAAGCCAGATTGTCTGTTACGGGACCTCTCTCCTCTGCCTGGGTGCTGGGCCTAAATATATGCCAATGGACTGTTGCAGTGGTGGCTGACGTGAAGCCTCATTCTCTGCTATGACATGCAGACTAATTCTCTGCTGACATGAAGCCAGATCCTCTGTTACGGGACCTCTCTCCTCTGCCTGTGTGCTGGGCCTAAATATATGCCAATGGACTGTTGCACTGGTGGCTGACGTGAAGCCTAATTCTCTGCTATGATATGAAGACTGATTCTCTGCTGACATGAAGCCAGATTGTCTGTTACGGGACCTCTCTCCTCTGCCTGGGTGCTGGGCCTAAATATATGCCAATGGACTGTTGCAGTGGTGGCTGACGTGAAGCCTCATTCTCTGCTATGACATGCAGACTAATTCTCTGCTGACATGAAGCCAGATTGTCTGTTACGGGACCTCTCTCCTCTGCCTGGGTGCTGGGCCTAAATTTATGACAATGGACTGTTGCAGTGGTTGGTGACGTGAAGCCTGATTCTCTGCTATGACATGCAGACTGATTCTCTGCTGACATGAAGCCAGATCCTCTGTTACGGGACCTCTCTCCTCTGCCTGGGTGCTGGGCCTAAATTTATGAAAATGGACTCTTACAGTGGTGGGTGACGTGAAGCCTGATTCTCTGCTATGACATGAAGACTGATTCTCTGCTGACATGAAGCCAGATTGTCTGTTACGGGACCTCTCTCCTCTGCCTGGGTGCTGGGCCTAAATATATGCCAATGGACTGTTGCAGTGGTGGCTGACGTGAAGCCTCATTCTCTGCTATGACATGCAGACAAATTCTCTGCTGACATGAAGCCAGATCCTCTGTTACGGGACCTCTCTCCTCTGCCTGTGTGCTGGGCCTAAATATATGCCAATGGACTGTTGCACTGGTGGCTGACGTGAAGCCTAATTCTCTGCTATGATATGAAGACTGATTCTCTGCTGACATGAAGCCAGATTGTCTGTTACGGGACCTCTCTCCTCTGCCTGGGTGCTGGGCCTAAATATATGCCAATGGACTGTTGCAGTGGTGGCTGACGTGAAGCCTCATTCTCTGCTATGACATGCAGACTAATTCTCTGCTGACATGAAGCCAGATTGTCTGTTACGGGACCTCTCTCCTCTGCCTGTGTGCTGGGCCTAAATATATGCCAATGGACTGTTGCACTGGTGGCTGACGTGAAGCCTAATTCTCTGCTATGATATGAAGACTGATTCTCTGCTGACATGAAGCCAGATTGTCTGTTACGGGACCTCTCTCCTCTGCCTGGGTGCTGGGCCTAAATATATGCCAATGGACTGTTGCAGTGGTGGCTGACGTGAAGCCTCATTCTCTGCTATGACATGCAGACTAAAATCCGCGATTTTCGGAATAGGATTGGTGAGTTGATTTTTTTTTTTGTCTGATCAGAGGTCTGAGTAACATGGAGTCTGAGCTGGGGTCTAATAATTATTAAAGTTCTGATCAGAGGTCATTTTGGGGGTCTGATTAACACTGGAGGTTTGAGCTGAGGTCTAATTAACATTGGAGTCTGATTGGGGGTCTGAGCTGAGGTCTAATAACTTTGGGGGCCTGATGTGAGGTCTGATGCAAAATATTTTTTTCTTATTCTTTTTCTAAAACCTAGGTGTGTCTTATGGGCAGGTGTGTCTTATAGGGCAAACAAAGGGTACTTTTTATGCAAATAAAATATTGCTGCCCAGTCATACTTATCAACGTTTTAGCTGGTAAAATCGTGGCATCTAAGCCAGGGAATGCCCACTTTCAACCTAGGACAGCCCAAATTTATCAGGAATGTCTGAAAATTAGTCCCGGCAAATCAAGACAGTTGGCAACTTTGCACCGTGGTTAGGGTGGCTCCATTTGGTGCTCGACTGCCATGCCAGAACTCCTCCCATCGCCTCCCCCTCTTGTTTAATGTTCCCTGAGATTTCAGAGCTGATAAATCAGGGAAAGCCAGGACCACAGAACAGAGCAGCTGTCAGAACTATTGGGTATAAATAAAGTCTATAAGTATAAGGCTTATATAAGATGTATGAACATGAACCTAAAGAACAACCATTTTGTCTTATTTTAAAAGTGCAGGGTGAGTTCAGGATTTTTGAAATCAGGATTACTAACAAGGCTAAACAATATGTACCAGTGTGTTTACCCAAGTCTGTTTTTGTGAGAAGGAGGTTTCCCAAGGTCTAATGAAAAGTATTTACCTAGATAAGACAATGTATTAGAAATGTGCTGAGTTTTGATGATTTTCAGTGAATAGAAAGACTCTAATTTTTATTTTTTTTATTTTTATTAATCAATGTATGAGTGGATTTTGATTTTTATATCATGAATTTAAATATGTGTGCTTTATATATAAGAGTGTGGTTATAGTTTTAAGGTTAGAATTGAGGTACAAACTCTTATGTCATTTTTTAGAATCTCTCCCAGAGTAAAGCACAAGTTAATTATTTCTTTCCTGAAGATTTCTTGAATGGAGAAATGTGGACACAGGTGATCATAAACAAACCCTGTCTTTTCCCCAGAACAATGACTTGAGTATGCTCATGTGTATCTTGATTTAATTAGGTCTGGTCAAAAGATTAAGGGATAAACGAGGTGTTTGACTAAATACAAAAGTCATTGTCTATTTAAGATCTCTTCAAGGTTTTGTCTAAAACATTAGTTAAAGATTATTTCAAGTAAATGAATAAGAGAAATAAGTGAGTGCCTCGACTTTTGTATGGAGTACTAGTGCCATCTAGTGTTAGGGTAACATAAAGGTTTAGGGTGTATTTTCCCTAGGGGAGGTTCTATTAATTATAAAGTGAGGTCACTAGTTAATGATAAAACTTGGCCAAGCCCTTTCTAAGATAGGATAAAAAGATGGTATGGGCTGAGAGAAAAGAACCATCTTCAGAAAAACCATCTTCAGAAAAACCATCTTCAGAAAGACCATCATCAGAGAACGATCATCAGGAAACAATCAAAAGGGAGAAGACCAGATCCAACCCTGACCACCTTTTCAGTCATTGGAGGCAGCCATCTTAGAACCATTGAAACTGATTTCTGCTAGCTGACATTTTGGTATAGTATAACCTTACCTATATTTTATAGGATAATTTAACCAAAACTCTTTTTATTGAGAGTGCAAATGGTCGGTCAAAAAATTACGGATCATTATATAGCCATATGCAAATGGCAGCAGTAGAATGGGTGCAAATATTCTTACAGACCATATCAGATCTACTAACATAGTGAGTATAAACAAATTTAGTTAACAACAAATGAAAGAAAAAGACACGGACAAGAGTGGGAAGTTGGGAGGAGGGGTAGAATAGGGGGGGTAGAGGAGGAGAGGGAGTTCTTCCAATTCACTCGGGATTGCGGTATTTCTCCCATGGTCGCCACAGTTTGAGAAATTTGGAACGTATGCGTGTTTCCCAATGGGCTAATTCCTCAAATCTAAACAGTTGATCTGTTTTCTCGGTCCACATTAACATTGAGGGTGGTGAATCATTCTTCCAGAGGAGGGGTATCAACATACGCGCTGCAGTGAGAAGCATGGTCGGGAGGTCAGCTTTGGCAGGGGTAAGGGAATCATTGGGACACCAGAGAAGTACTAGTTTTGCATCCAGACGTACCTCAGAGGTAGGGATGAGCGAACTCGAACTGTATAGTTCGGGTTCGTACCGAATTTTGGGGTGTCCGTGACACGGACCCGAACCCGGACATTTTTGTAAAAGTTCGGGTTCGGGTTCGGTGTTCGTCGCTTTCTTGGCGCTTTTTGAAGCTTTCTTGGCGCTTTTTGAAAGGCTGCAAAGCAGCCAATCAACAAGCGTCATACTACTTGCCCCAAGAGGCCGTCACAGCCATGCCTACTATTGGCATGGCTGTGATTGGCCAGAGCACCATGTGACCCAGCCTCTATTTAAGCTGGAGTCACATAGCGCCGCCCGTCACTCTGCTCTGATTAGCGTAGGGAGAGGTTGCGGCTGCGACAGTAGGGCGAGATTAGGCAGATTAACTCCTCCAAAGGACTTGATTATTGATCGATCTGCAGCTGTGGGTCATTGAGCTGCTGATACTCAATTGCTCACTGTTTTTAGGCTGCCCAGACCGTTTGTCAGTCACTTTTTTTCTGGGGTGATCGGCGGCCATTTTGTGTCTTGTGGTGTGCCAGCACAAGCTGCGACCAAGTGCATTTAACCCTCAATGGTGTGGTTGTTTTTTGGCTAAAGCCTACATCAGGGTGAAGCTGTCACACCAAGTGCATTTAACCAGCAATAGTCTGTTTATTTTTTGGCCATATACTACATCAGGGGCAAGCTGCGCCTGTCACCAAGTGCATTTAACCCTCAATGGTGTGGTTGTTTTTTGGCTAAAGCCTACATCAGGGTGAAGCTGTCACACCAAGTGCATTTAACCAGCAATAGTCTGTTTATTTTTTGGCCATATACTACATCAGGGGCAAGCTGCGCCTGTCACCAAGTGCATTTAACCCTCAATGGTGTGGTTGTTTTTTGGCTAAAGCCTACATCAGGGTGAAGCTGTCACACCAAGTGCATTTAACCAGCAATAGTCTGTTTATTTTTTGGCCATATACTACATCAGGGGCAAGCTGCGCCTGTCACCAAGTGCATTTAACCCTCAGTAGTGTGGTTGGTCAAGCTGTCACACCAAGTGCATTTAACCAGCAATAGTCTGTTAATTTTTTGGCCATATACTACATCAGGGGCAAGCTGCGCCCGTCACCAAGTGCATTTAACCCTCAGTAGTGTGGTTGGTCAAGCTGTCACACCAAGTGAATTTAACCAGCAATAGTCTGTTCATTTTTTGGCCATATACTACATCAGAGGCAAGCTGCGCCCGTCACCAAGTGCATTTAACCCTCAGTAGGGTGGTTGGTCAAGCTGTCACACCAAGTGCATTTAACCAGCAATAGTCTGTTCATTTTTTGGCCATATACTACATCAGGGGCAAGCTGCACCCGTCACCAAGTGCATTTAACCCTCAGTAGTGTGGTTGGTCAAGCTGTCACACCAAGTGCATTTAACCAGCAATAGTCTGTTCATTTTTTGGCCATATACTACATCAGGGGCAAGCTGCGCCTGTCACCAAATGCATTTAACCCTCAGTAGTGTGGTTGGTCAAGCTGTCACACCAAGTGCATTTAACCAGCAATAGTGTGGTTATTTTTTGGCCATATCCCAGTCTAATTCTGTCAGTAAATCCATACCGGTCACCCAGCTCCTAAATACTAGGCCTCAAATTTATATCCCGCTAAATCTGTCGTTACCGCTGTACTGTTCTGGCTGGGCAAGTAATTTAGTGTCCGTCAAAGCACAATTTTTGTTCTGGGTTGAAATACAATTCCCAATTTAGCAATTTCATAATTTAGTGGTTTCTGCTGTATCAGAGCTATTTGAAATCTATCCCTAAAAGGGTATATAATATTCAAGGTGCACATAGGGTCATTCAGAATAACTTCACACACACGCTACTGTGCATTTCCAAGTCTAATTCTGTCAGTAAATCCATACCGGTCACCCAGCGCCTAAATACTAGGCCTCAAATTTATATCCCGCTAAATCTGTCGTTACCGCTGTACTGTTCTGGCTGGGCAAGTTATTTAGTGTCCGTCAAAGCACATTTTTGTTCTGGGTTGAAATACAATTCCCAATTTAGCAATTTCATAATTTAGTGGTTTCTGCTGTATCAGAGCTATTTGAAATCTATCCCTAAAAGGGTATATAATATTCAAGGTGCACATAGGGTCATTCAGAATAACTTCACACACACGCTACTGTGCATTTCCAAGTCTAATTCTGTCAGTAAATTCATACCGGTCACCCAGCGCCTAAATACTAGGCCTCAAATTTATATCTCGCTAAATCTGTCGTTACCGCTGTACTGTTGTGGCTGGGCAAGTTATTTAGTGTCCGTCAAAGCACATTTTTTGTTCTGGGTTGAAATACAATTCCCAATTTAGCAATTTCATAATTTAGTGGTTTCTGCTATATCAGAGCTATTTGAAATCTATCCCTAAAAGGGTATATAATATTCAAGGTGCACATAGGGTCATTCAGAATAACTTCACACACACGCTACTGTGCATTTCCAAGTCTAATTCTGTCAGTAAATCCATACCGGTCACCCAGCGCCTAAATACTAGGCCTCAAATTTATATCCCGCAAAATCGGTCGTTACAGCTGTACTGTTGTGGCTGGGCAAGTTATTTAGTGTCCGTCAAAGCACATTTTTTGTTCTGGGTTGAAATACAATTCCCAATTTAGCAATTTCATAATTTAGTGGTTTCTGCTGTATCAGAGCTATTTGAAATCTATCCCTAAAAGGGTATATAATATTCAAGGTGCACATAGGGTCAATCAGAATAACTTCACACACACGCTACTGTGCATTTCCAAGTCTAATTCTGTCAGTAAATCCATACCGGTCACCCAGCGCCTAAATACTAGGCCTCAAATTTATATCCCGCTAAATCTGTCGTTACCGCTGTACTGTTGTGGCTGGGCAAGTTATTTAGTGTCCGTCAAAGCACATTTTTTGTTCTGGGTTGAAATACAATTCCCAATTTAGCAATTTCATAATTTAGTGGTTTCTGCTGTATCAGAGCTATTTGAAATCTATCCCTAAAAGGGTATATAATATTCAAGGTGCACATAGGGTCATTCAGAATAACTTCACACACACGCTACTGTGCATTTCCAAGTCTAATTCTGTCAGTAAATCCATACCGGTCACCCAGCGCCTAAATACTAGGCCTCAAATTTATATCCCGCTAAATCTGTCGTTACCGCTGTACTGTTGTGGCTGGGCAAGTTATTTAGTGTCCGTCAAAGCACATTTTTTGTTCTGGGTTGAAATACAATTCCCAATTTAGCAATTTCATAATTTAGTGGTTTCTGCTATATCAGAGCTATTTGAAATCTATCCCTAAAAGGGTATATAATATTCAAGGTGCACATAGGGTCATTCAGAATAACTTCACACACACGCTACTGTGCATTTCCAAGTCTAATTCTGTCAGTAAATCCATACCGGTCACCCAGCGCCTAAATACTAGGCCTCAAATTTATATCCCGCAAAATCGGTCGTTACAGCTGTACTGTTGTGGCTGGGCAAGTTATTTAGTGTCCGTCAAAGCACATTTTTTGTTCTGGGTTGAAATACAATTCCCAATTTAGCAATTTCATAATTTAGTGGTTTCTGCTGTATCAGAGCTATTTGAAATCTATCCCTAAAAGGGTATATAATATTCAAGGTGCACATAGGGTCAATCAGAATAACTTCACACACACGCTACTGTGCATTTCCAAGTCTAATTCTGTCAGTAAATCCATACCGGTCACCCAGCGCCTAAATACTAGGCCTCAAATTTATATCCTGCTAAATCTGTCGTTACCGCTGTACTGTTGTGGCTGGGCAAGTTATTTAGTGTCCGTCAAAGCACATTTTTTGTTCTGGGTTGAAATACAATTCCCAATTTAGCAATTTCATAATTTAGTGGTTTCTGCTGTATCAGAGCTATTTGAAATCTATCCCTAAAAGGGTATATAATATTCAAGGTGCACATAGGGTCATTCAGAATAACTTCACACACACGCTACTGTGCATTTCCAAGTTTAATTCTGTCAGTAAATCCATACCGGTCACCCAGCGCCTAAATACTAGGCCTCAAATTTATATCCCGCAAAATCGGTCGTTACAGCTGTACTGTTGTGGCTGGGCAAGTTATTTAGTGTCCGTCAAAGCACATTTTTTGTTCTGGGTTGAAATACAATTCCCAATTTAGCAATTTCATAATTTAGTGGTTTCTGCTGTATCAGAGCTATTTGAAATCTATCCCTAAAAGGGTATATAATATTCAAGGTGCACATAGGGTCAATCAGAATAACTTCACACACACACGCTACTGTGCATTTCCAAGTCTAATTCTGTCAGTAAATCCATACCGGTCACCCAGCGCCTAAATACTAGGCCTCAAATTTATATCCCGCTAAATCTGTCGTTACCGCTGTACTGTTGTGGCTGGGCAAGTTATTTAGTGTCCGTCAAAGCACATTTTTTGTTCTGGGTTGAAATACAATTCCCAATTTAGCAATTTCATAATTTAGTGGTTTCTGCTGTATCAGAGCTATTTGAAATCTATCCCTAAAAGGGTATATAATATTCAAGGTGCACATAGGGTCATTCAGAATAACTTCACACACACGCTACTGTGCATTTCCAAGTCTAATTCTGTCAGTAAATCCATACCGGTCACCCAGCGCCTAAATACTAGGCCTCAAATTTATATCCCGCTAAATCTGTCGTTACCGCTGTACTGTTGTGGCTGGGCAAGTTATTTAGTGTCCGTCAAAGCACATTTTTTGTTCAGGGTTGAAATACAATTCCCAATTTAGCAATTTCATAATTTAGTGGTTTCTGCTATATCAGAGCTATTTGAAATCTATCCCTAAAAGGGTATATAATATTCAAGGTGCACATAGGGTCATTCAGAATAGCTTCACACACACGCTACTGTGCATTTCCAAGTCTAATTCTGTCAGTAAATCTATACCGGTCACCCAGCGCCTAAATACTAGGCCTCAAATTTATATTCAGCTGAATTTGAATACAATACATTGGGCCAAATAATATTTTTGTTGTTGTGGTGAACGATAACAATGAGGAAAACATCTAGTAAGGGACGCGGACGTGGACATGGTCGTGGTGGTGTTAGTGGACCCTCTGGTGCTGGGAGAGGACGTGGCCGTTCTGCCACATCCACACGTCCTAGTGTACCAACTACCTCAGGTCCCAGTAGCCGCCAGAATTTACAGCGATATATGGTGGGGCCCAATGCCGTTCTAAGGATGGTAAGGCCTGAGCAGGTACAGGCATTAGTCAATTGGGTGGCCGACAGTGGATCCAGCACGTTCACATTATCTCCCAACCAGTCTTCTGCAGAAAGCGCACAGATGGCGCCGGAAAACCAACCCCATCAGTCTGTCACATCACCCCCATGCATACCAGGGAAACTGTCTCAGCCTCAAGTTATGCAGCAGTCTCTTATGCTGTTTGAAGACTCCGCTGGCAGGGTTTCCCAAGGGCATCCACCTAGCCCTTCCCCAGCGGTGAAAGACATAGAATGCACTGACGCACAACCACTTATGTTTCCTGATGATGAGGACATGGGAATACCACCTCAGCATGTCTCTGATGTTGACGAAACACAGGTGCCAACTGCTGCGTCTTTCTGCAGTGTGCAGACTGAACAGGAGGTCAGGGATCAAGACTGGGTGGAAGACGATGCAGGGGACGATGAGGTCCTAGACCCCACATGGAATGAAGGTCGTGCCACTGAATTTTTTACAGTTCGGAGGAAGAGGCAGTGGTGAGACCGAGCCAACAGCGTAGCAAAAGAGGGAGCAGTGGGCAAAAGCAGAACACCCGCCGCCAAGAGACTCCGCCTGCTACTGACCGCCGACATCTGGGACCGAGCACCCCAAAGGCAGCTTCAAGGAGTTCCCTGGCATGGCACTTCTTCAAACAATGTGCTGACGACAAGACCCGAGTGGTTTGCACGCTGTGCCATCAGAGCCTGAAGCGAGGCATTAACGTTCTGAACCTGAGCACAACCTGCGTGACCAGGCACCTGCATGCAAAGCATGAACTGCAGTGGAGTAAACACCTTAAAACCAAGGAAGTGACTCAGGCTCCCCCTGCTACCTCTTCTGCTGCTGCCGCCTCGGCCTTTTCTGCTGCTGCCGCCTCTGCCTCTTCCTCCGCCTCTGGAGGAACGTTGGCACCTGCCGCCCAGCAAACAGGGGATGTACCACCAACACCACCACCACCTCCGTCACCAAGCATCTCAACCATGTCACACGGCAGCGTTCAGCTCTCCATCTCACAAACATTTGAGAGAAAGCGTAAATTCCCACCTAGCCACCCTCGATCCCTGGCCCTGAATGCCAGCATTTCTAAACTACTGGCCTATGAAATGCTGTCATTTAGGCTGGTGGACACAGACAGCTTCAAACAGCTCATGTCGCTTGCTGTCCCACAGTATGTTGTTCCCAGCCGCCACTACTTCTCCAAGAGAGCCGTGCCTTCCCTGCACAACCAAGTATCCGATAAAATCAAGTGTGCACTGCACAACGCCATCTGTGGCAAGGTCCACCTAACCACAGATACGTGGACCAGTAAGCAAGGCTAGGGACGCTATATCTCCCTAACTGCACACTGGGTAAATGTAGTGGCAGCTGGGCCCCAGGCAGAGAGCTGTTTGGCGCACGTCCTTCCGCCGCCAAGGATCACAGGGCAACATTCTTTGCCTCCTGTTGCCACCTCCTCCTACTCGACTTCCTCCTCCTCTTCTTCCACCTGCTCATCTAGTCAGCCACACACCTTCACCACCAACTTCAGCACAGCCCGGGGTAAACGTCAGCAGGCCATTCTGAAACTCATTTGTTTGGGGGACAGGCCCCACACCGCACAGGAGTTGTGGCAGGGTATAGAACAACAGACCGACGAGTGGTTGCTGCCGGTGAGCCTCAAGCCCGGCCTGGTGGTGTGTGATAATGGGCGAAATCTCGTTGCAGCTCTGGGACTAGCCAGTTTGGTGGTGCAGAAGTTCATTCACAACTACCCCGACATGTCAGAGCTGCTGCATAAAGTGCGGGCCGTCTGTTCGCGCTTCCGGCGTTCACATCCTGCTGCTGCTCGCCTGTCTGCGCTACAGCGTAACTTCGGCCTTCCCGCTCACCGCCTCATATGCGACGTGCCCACCAGGTGGAACTCCACCTTGCACATGCTGGACAGACTGTGCGAGCAGCAGCAGGCCATAGTGGAGTTTCAGCTGCAGCACGCACGGGTCAGTCGCACTACAGAACAGCACCACTTCACCACCAATGACTGGGCCTCCATGCGAGACCTGTGTGCCCTGTTGCGCTGTTTCGAGTACTCCACCAACATGGCCAGTGGCGATGACGCCGTTATCAGCGTTACAATACCACTTCTATGTCTCCTTGAGAAAACACTTAGGGCGATGATGGAAGAGGAGGTGGCCCAGGAGGAGGAGGAGGAGGAAGAGGGGTCATTTTTAGCACTTTCAGGCCAGTCTCTTCGAAGTGACTCAGAGGGAGGTTTTTGGCAACAGCAGAGGCCAGGTACAAATGTGGCCAGCCAGGGCCCACTACTGGAGGACGAGGAGGACGAGGATGAGGAGGAGGTGGAGGAGGATGAGGATGAAGCATGGTCACAGCGGGGTGGCACCCAACGCAGCTCGGGTCCATCACTGGTGCGTGGCTGGGGGGAAAGGCAGGACGATGACGATACGCCTCCTACAGAGGACAGCTTGTCCTTACCCCTGGGCAGCCTGGCACACATGAGTGACTACATGCTGCAGTGCCTGCGCAACGACAGCAGAGTTGCCCACATTTTAACGTGTGCGGACTACTGGGTTGCCACCCTGCTGGATCCACGCTACAAAGACAATGTGCCCACCTTACTTCCTGCACTGGAGCGTGATAGGAAGATGCGCGAGTACAAGCGCACGTTGGTAGACGCGCTACTGAGAGAATTCCCAAATGTCACAGGGGAACAAGTGGAAGCCCAAGGCCAAGGCAGATGAGGAGCAAGAGGTCGCCAAGGCAGCTGTGTCACGGCCAGCTCCTCTGAGGGCAGGGTTAGCATGGCAGAGATGTGGAAAAGTTTTGTCAACATGCCACAGCTAACTGCACCACCACCTGATACGCAACGTGATAGCAGGAGGCAACATTTCACTAACATGGTGGAACAGTACGTGTGCACACCCCTCCACGTACTGACTGATGGTTCGGCCCCATTCAACTACTGGGTCTCTAAATTGTCCACGTGGCCAGAGCTAGCCTTTTATGCCTTGGAGGTGCTGGCCTGCCCGGCGGCCAGCGTTTTGTCTGAACGTGTATTCAGCACGGCAGGGGTTGTCATTACAGACAAACGCAGCTGCCTGTCTACAGCCAATGTGGACAAGCTGACGTTCATAAAAATGAACCAGGCATGGATCCCACAGGACCTGTCCGTCCCTTGTCCAGATTAGACATTAACTACCTCCCCTTAACCATATATTATTGTACTCCAGGGCACTTCCTCATTCAATCCTATTTTTATTTTCATTTTACCATTATATTGCGAGGCTACCCAAATTTGAATGAACCTCTCCTCTGTCTGGGTGCCGGGGCCTAAATATATGCCAATGGACTATTCCAATGTTGGGTGACGTGAAGCCTGATTCTCTGCTATGACATGCAGACTAATTCTCTGCTGACATGAAGCCAGATTCTCTGTTACGGGACCTCTCTCCTCTGCCTGGGTGCTGGGCCTAAATATATGCCAATGGACTCTTGCACTGGTGGCTGACGTGAAGCCTGATTGTCTGTTACGGGACCTCTCTCCTCTGCCTGGGTGCTGGGCCTAAATTTATGAAAATGGACTCTTACAGTGGTGGGTGACGTGAAGCCTGATTCTCTGCTTTGATATGAAGACTGATTCTCTGCTGACATGAAGCCAGATTGTCTGTTACGGGACCTCTCTCCTCTGCCTGGGTGCTTGGCCTAAATTTATGAAAATGGACTGTTGCAGTGGTGGCTGACGTGAAGCCTGATTCTCTGCTATGACATGCAGACTGATTCTCTGCTGACATGAAGCCAGATTCTCTGTTACGGGACCTCTCTCCTCTGCCTGGGTGCTGGGCCTAAATTTATTAAAATGGACTGTTACAGTGGTGGGTGACGTGAAGCCTGATTCTCTGCTATGACATGAAGACTGATTCTCTGCTGACATGAAGCCAGATTGTCTGTTACGGGACCTCTCTCCTCTGCCTGGGTGCTGGGCCTAAATTTATGAAAATGGACTCTTACAGTGGTGGGTGACGTGAAGCCTGATTCTCTGCTATGATATGAAGACTGATTCTCTGCTAACATGAAGCCAGATTGTCTGTTACGGGACCTCTCTCCTCTGCCTGGGTGCTTGGCCTAAATTTATGAAAATGGACTGTTGCAGTGGTGGCTGACGTGAAGCCTGATTCTCTGCTATGACATGCAGACTGATTCTCTGCTGACATGAAGCCAGATTCTCTGTTACGGGACCACTCTCCTCTGCCTGGGTGCTGGGCCTAAATATATGCCAATGGACTGTTGCACTGGTGGCTGACGTGAAGCCTGATTGTCTGTTACGGGACCTCTCTCCTCTGCCTGGGTGCTGGGCCTAAATATCTGACAATGGACTGTTGCAGTGGTGGCTGACGTGAAGCCTGATTCTCTGCTATGATATGAAGACTGATTCTCTGCTGACATGAAGCCAGATTGTCTGTTACGGGACCTCTCTCCTCTGCCTGGGTGCTTGGCCTAAATTTTTGAAAATTGACTGTTGCAGTGGTGGCTGACGTGATGCCTGATTCTCTGCTATGACATGCAGACTGATTCTCTGCTGACATGAAGCCAGATTCTCTGTTACGGGACCTCTCTCCTCTGCCTGGGTGCTGGGCCTAAATATATGCCAATGGACTGTTGCACTGGTGGCTGACATGAAGCCTGATTCTCTGTTACGGGACCTCTCTCCTCTGCCTGGGTGCTTGGCCTAAATTTATAAAAATGGACTGTTGCAGTGGTGGCTGACGTGAAGCCTGATTCTCTGCTATGACATGCAGACTGATTCTCTGCTGACATGAAGCCAGATTCTCTGCTGACATGAAGCCAGATTCTCTGTTACTGGACCTCTCTCCTCTGCCTGGGTGCTGGGCCTAAATTTATGAAAATGGACTGTTACAGTGGTGGGTGACGTGAAGCCTGATTCTCTGCTATGACATGAAGACTGATTCTCTGCTGACATGAAGCCAGATTGTCTGTTACGGGACCTCTCTCCTCTGCCTGGGTGCTGGGCCTAAATTTATGAAAATGGACTCTTACAGTGGTGGGTGACGTGAAGCCTGATTCTCTGCTAAGATATGAAGACTGATTCTCTGCTGACATGAAGCCAGATTGTCTGTTACGGGACCTCTCTCCTCTGCCTGGGTGCTTGGCCTAAATTTATGAAAATGGACTGTTGCAGTGGTGGCTGACGTGAAGCCTGATTCTCTGCTATGACATGCAGACTGATTCTCTGCTGACATGAAGCCAGATTCTCTGTTACGGGACCTCTCTCCTTTGCCTGGGTGCTGGGCCTAAATATATGCCAATGGACTGTTGCACTGGTGGCTGACGTGAAGCCTGATTGTCTGTTACGGGACCTCTCTCCTCTGCCTGGGTGCTGGGCCTAAATATCTGACAATGGACTGTTGCATTGGTGGCTGACGTGAAGCCTGATTCTCTGCTATGATATGAAGACTGATTCTCTGCTCACATGAAGCCAGATTGTCTGTTACGGGACCTCTCTCCTCTGCCTGGGTGCTTGGCCTAAATTTATGAAAATGGACTGTTGCAGTGGTGGCTGACGTGAAGCCTGATTCTCTGCTATGACATGCAGACTGATTCTCTGCTGACATGAAGCCAGATTCTCTGTTACGGGACCTCTCTCCTCTGCCTGGGTGCTGGGCCTAAATATCTGACAATGGACTGTTGCATTGGTGGCTGACGTGAAGCCTGATTCTCTGCTATGACATGAAGACTGATTCTCTGCTGACATGAAGCCAGATTGTCTGTTACGGGACCTCTTTCCTCTGCCTGGGTGCTGGGCCTAAATATCTGACAATGGACTGTTGCATTGGTGGCTGACGTGAAGCCTGATTCTCTGCTATGATATGAAGACTGATTCTCTGCTCACATGAAGCCAGATTGTCTGTTACGGGACCTCTCTCCTCTGCCTGGGTGCTTGGCCTAAATTTATGAAAATGGACTGTTGCAGTGGTGGCTGACGTGAAGCCTGATTCTCTGCTATGACATGCAGACTGATTCTCTGCTGACATGAAGCCAGATTCTCTGTTACGGGACCTCTCTCCTCTGCCTGGGTGCTGGGCCTAAATATCTGACAATGGACTGTTGCATTGGTGGCTGACGTGAAGCCTGATTCTCTGCTATGACATGAAGACTGATTCTCTGCTGACATGAAGCCAGATTGTCTGTTACGGGACCTCTTTCCTCTGCCTGGGTGCTGGGCCTAAATTTATGACAATGGACTGTTGCAGTGGTGGCTGACGTGAAGCCTGATTCTCTGCTATGACATGCAGACTGATTCTCTGCTGACATGAAGACAGATTCTCTGTTACAGGACCTCTCTCCTCTGCCTGGGTGCCGGGGCCTAAATATCTGAGAATGGATTGTTCCAGTGGTGGGTGACGTGAAGCCAGATTCTCTGCTATGGGACCTCTCTCCAATTGATTTTGGTTAATTTTTATTTATTAAATTTTTATTTTAATTCATTTCCCTATCCACATTTGTTTGCAGGGGATTTACCTACATGTTGCTGCCTTTTGCAGCCCTCTAGCCCTTTCCTGGGCTGTTTTACAGCCTTTTTAGTACCGAAAAGTTCGGGTCCCCATTGACTTCAATGGGGTTTGGGTTCGGGACGAAGTTCGGATCGGGTTCGGATCCCGAACCCGAACATTTCCGGGAAGTTCGGCCGAACTTCTCGAACCCGAACATCCAGGTGTTCGCTCAACTCTACTCAGAGGCGCATATCCGGTTAATTGTGTTCTCTATTTGAGACCAAAAGGGGCGAATTTTACTACAGGACCACCATATGTGCGACAAAGAGCCGACTTCTGTTCCACACCTCCAGCACTGCGATGGAATATCCGGGTTGAGCCTATGTAGGAATTCTGGTGTTTTGTACCAGCAGGTCAGTAACTTGTAGGAATTCTCCTGAATTTTGATGCATCAGTTGAAGCCATGTGAATGGGCTAAGATAAAGGCCTTCTCCGGCTCAGTCAATTGGATTGTTAGCTCCTTTTCCCAGGCAGACACAAAGTGCAGTGCTGGAGGAGCAGAAGAGAGCAGCTCCCTGTAGAGTGTCGAGAGGGGCTTTTTCGGTAACTCGGGAACACAGAGCTTCTTCTCTAGCCAAGTAGGTGTATCATCAGTGGGGGAAGGTAGCTTGAGAGCTTTAACATCACGACTAAATGCCCCAATAGAAAGGAAGGAGAGGGCTTTGACCCTCGGCAGAGCCTGAATCTTGTCCCATGCCAAGTCCCCAGACGTAGAAGCTATATCTTGTAAGGTAAGGTCAGATAGTATGCTCCAGACTCCGGAGGGTTTGAGTATATCGGGGTGAATATAGTTCTGTAGTAGATGCAGGGGGAGGTGGATATTAGGGAACCTGATGTCTCGGGATTTATACAGTTTGGCCCATTCCACTAACATGCCTTTCCAAATGGGAGAGGCATATGCGTTATTCGGGGTGCATGTGCGGATTCCCCATAGGATAAGTCCTTCTTTGTAGGTGAGAAGAGCACGTTCCAGTTGTACACAAAGATTCGGGGGTTGGCGTGAGAGGAGAGAAAAGCACCTGTTCAGGAGCGACGCTGTATAATAAGTTTGGATATCGGGCATACCAAAGCCCCCAAATCTCTTTTCTCTTGTCAATATTGAGTACGCTATCCTGGATTTATAGGATAATTTATTGATATAATACATATCTATATATATTAAATTAACCATACTTTGTGTATAGTATCTGTTTTGGAATAAGATTGGGGTGTACCTGCAGCATCATCCTGAAAATTAATCCAATACAGGGAGATTGAAAATATACTGGTGAAAACATGGTATTATCTCCAAAGAATTGAATTTAGTTCTAGACCGGTATGGTTGATTATATATATATCTGTATAGATAAAAGATAAACCAGATTTGGGTTTAATCAGACATTTGTTGGCTGAGAGAAATCAAGAATTAAATTGATTTAAAATATAATTGAGGGGTATCGTTATAATGAGGCATAATTGTGTATATATATATTATCAATTATTTTTTACTTTCTCACTATTTTGCATATCATTGATTGAATTTCAATTGTCACCAATTTTATTATATATTATTTTGCAGTAAAAATTATATTAATAAATTACATATATATTTTGTTTGTAACTGGGTTTTGTCTTCAATTCAACGTAGATCACGAGCTTGTTTTAGCTTGATATTTATGATAATAAATTAGAATCTCCTTCATTACAGATTTTAAGTTATTCACATAAATAAAGGGTATGCTTACTTTGAAACTGATTTTGTAGGCAATAGACTCTGCAATCAGCACTAAATGGGACTATAAAAAAACTAAACAAAGAGGTTTATTCAGCCTGGTTATCTACCTCTTTTAGGTCCTGGACAAGGACATTGAGGCGCTCGTTCTCTCCTTGAACGTTGGTTACCACAGTCTTACTCTGCCTCAGGTCGTTCTGCATTTCCAGTATTCTACCCAAATAATACTCTTCCTTGGTTGCAGACTCCTGCAGTAAAGTCTCCTCTCGGGTCTCGCCATCTTCTGCAACTTTGCGGTGGACGGTGAAGGACTGTCCAAATGCCTAAAAAAATAAACATAAAATCTTTTTAAAATTACAGTATAATAAATGTTTTTCATCATCTGTTTTAAACTGATACTTAAGCTGGCCATACATGGTCTTGTGTGTAGAGGGCTTCGACGTGTACTATTATATTGACACATACTGCATGTCTGCTGCTATTATATTATCATTTATACAGCTGTCACTATTATATTGTTATATTGATCCTTATATGGCTGGTACTTCTATCTGATCAATTAAAATCCTTGTACTATTATGTGGTAGGTAGCTGGTACTATTATGTGGACACTTATAAAGCTGGTAGTATTATATCACCACTTATGCAAAGCTGGTACTATTATATGGGTACTTAAAGGGAGTCTGTCACCAGCATTTCACTTTTTTAACCCTTCCCACAGCTCCCTAGCATGCTTACAGTCAGGTGCCCTGCTTGTTCAGCCTTTTCATTGCATCCCCCCGCCTCTTCCTACCCTCCGCCCGCCCATCCTTTCCCTCTGACCGCCTTTCTCATAGCTTGTTATTCCGCCGAGATCCCGCGCATGCGCACTCCGTCCGTCGGCCAGCACATGCGCACTGCGATGCCCATTCCTTGTACGGCATCACAGTAACTATTGCGCATGAGCCGGCTAACGACGCGGAAACTCAACAAAGGAGGCGGTCCATCGGCGCATGCGCATTAATTACTGTGATGCCATACAAGAAATGGGCATCGCAGTGCGCATGCGCCGGCCAAAGGAATGAGTGCGCAGGCGCGGGATATCGGCAGAATTACAAGTTAGTAGAAAGGCGGTTAGAGGGAAAGGATGAGCAGGCGGAGGGTAGGAAGGGGCGGGGGGACGCAATGAAAAGGCTGAGCAAGCAGGGCACCTAAGAGAGTAACGCCGCCCCTGGGCACTTGCGAGCCCTCATTTGCATATCTTATAAAGATCGTTTTTGATGGATTTATAAGAGCAGGAAAGATGCCAGAGGTAACGTTTTGATTAACTGTAAGCATGCTAGGGAGCTGTGGGAAGGGTTAAAAAAGTGAAATGCTGGTGACAGACTCCCTTTAAAGAGGTTGTCCACCTTTTTTTAAGTCATTACTAGCTGATCAGCGGGGGTCCGGCATTGAAATCAATGTGAGCAACGCTGTACTAGTGATCCCCCTCAACAACAGTGTTGAAAGTGCTATGTAGCTCTGACTATGGAGCTACACCAAACAGCTCATCATCGGGGTACGGGGTTCTGAAGTACTACAATTCCCATCCTTGTTCAAATCCATGAATGTTATTTGGGAAGATTTGCACTGTGATTTATTTGGAACTGTGTTTTGATACTTTTGGCTGTAGTACAACATTCTGCACTTCAGTAAAGAGACGTTTATGTTCTACCTCTGACCTGGTTACTGACACCAGCATTAAACCCCGGCCACTGCACCCTACAACTCCTGCCTTGCACCCGCACAAAACTAATAACTTCAAGGGTAGTGATGGACGAACATCGACTGGGACGATTCGCAAGCGCAAATTCGCGTTCGCGATCAAATGTTAGAGAACCGCCCGTTCGCGGCAGGCCCTATTCACTTTAATGGCAGGCGAACCTGAAAAACCTTCAAGTCATATTTGCAGCCAGCAAACACTTACTAGAAGTACACAAATAGTCCCACAACATGGACAGTGATAAACCAGGAGGGGGATCATTGGCAAAAATTCCCACAAAAAATGTGTATTTTAATCAGGGGCCATTTTTATGCGTCTTAAAGGGAAACTCTCCAAAATGTCCCCAGCGGGAGCCTAGAAAATTAGGCATTCACCTGACATAAAAGGCCTTTTATGCTGCTGTATATACATAAGGCAAGGACCATTCTTTGTTCTGGGTGGTGGCGGATATGTGTGGGCTGGCATGAGGAAATTCAATTACACGTGGTCATTACAGGTGTTGAATTCCTCCGAAATCCATGCCTCATTTATTTTTAAAAATGTGAGGTAGTCCACACTGCCATGAGCTAGGCGAGTGGGCTTAACGGTCACGATTCCCCCTGCTGCGCTGAACGTCCATTCAGACAGGACACTTGACGAGTGCTGCAGTTCAGTAAAGAGATGTTTAAGTTCTACCTCTGACCTGGTTACTGACACCAGCATGAAACCCCGGTCACTGCACCCTACAACTCCTGCCTTCGACCGAGACGATTCGCGAGCGCAAATTCGCGTTTGCGATCAAATGTTAGAGAACCGCCCGTTCGCGGCAGGCCCTATTCACCTTAATGGCAGACGAACCTGAAAAACCTTCAAGTCATATTTGCAGCCAGCAAACACTTACTAGAAGTACATTCGGACAGGACACTCGACGATGGGCAAGCCAAGAGTTCTATGGCAAATTGTGCCAGCTCTTGCCACAGGGCAAGCCTGCACACCCAGTAGTCAAGGGGTTCTTCACTTCTCAGAGTGTCCACATGGGCCGTTAACCCGATGTAGTCGGACACCTGTCGGTCTAGGCGTTCCCTAAGGCTGGATCCAGAGGGCGGCTGTCGATGGGTTGGCTGCAAGAATGATCTCATATCTGAAGTGACCACCACATCTTCAAACAGCCCTCTTTTTGCAGGCACGGTAGGATTGGTACCCGCACCTGTTTCGCTGTGGGTGGAAATTCCTCTACTAGTGCCCAAAACAGCAGAATGGAGCATCTCTCGCAGCAAGGCCTGGAAATGCTACATTCTGACAGCCCTCTGTGATGCTGGTAACATGTCCACCATTTTGTGTATGTATCGGGAGTACGTTGCCACCCAGTACCTGTCCTTGACCTTTATGCTTTTTATACAGGGGTCCCTCTTCAAACATTGGAACATAAAGACCCCCATTTGCACTAAATTGGAAGCAGTGGAGCGCCCTGGCTCCTGCTCATCGCCCAGGAGAATGTCGTCCTCGGTCTCCTACCCCCAGCCGCAGACAACACCAAGATCCCCGAAAAGTTTAAAGCCTGCTCTTCTTGCTCCTCCTCCTCCCTCCAGCCACCATCCTCCTCTGACTTCTCTTCAGACTCCTGCTGACTTCCCTCTGGGAATTCATTCAGCATTGAGACTTCCTCATCTTTCATCTCCTGCTCCTCGACGGCTTGATTAATGACACGATGCAATGCACTCTCCAGAAAGAATGCGTGAGGTACGATGTTACTGATGGTGCCCTGGCTGCAACTGACCAGTTTGGTGATCTCATCAAATGGCTGCAAAAATCTGCATTCGTCGCGCATGAGCAGCTACTGGCGCGGTGAAAAGAAACCAAGCTCCCCAGAACCTGTCCTGCCGTAGAGTTCCTACAGGTAGTCGTTAACGGCACGTTTCTGCTGGAGCAGTCTATCAAGCATATACACGGTGGAGTTCCAGCGCATTGGGCAGTAACAAATCAGACATCTGACGGGCAAGTGGTGTCGCCACTGAACGTCAGCAAGGCGAGCCATGGCTGTGTAAGATCTTCTAAAATGGGCAGAGATTTTTCTGGCCTGCCGCAAGATGTCCTGGACCCCGGGGTATTTGGCAAAAAATCGCTGCACAACTAAGTTCATAACGTGCGCCATGTACGGCAAGTGTGTCATTTTGCCCTGTTTCAGCACACTCAGCAGATTGGCACCATTGTCGCACACCACTTTACCAACTGTCAAATTGAGCGAGGTCAGCCACTGATCAGCCTGTGACCACAGAGCTGAAAGCAGTGCAGGACCGGTGTGGCTCTTGGCTTCTAGGCACAACAGCCACAGCACAGCATGGCAACATCTCACTTGGCACGTTGAATAGGCTCTGCGGAGCTTGAGGCATGCAGCGGAAGAGGCAGTAGCAGTGGAAAAAGGAGGAGTCAGCTGAGGAGGAGACGGAGGATGGAGTAGGAGGAGGAGAAGAAGAGACCGGCCTGCATGCAATCCGTGGTGGTAACACCAAATACACATGGGTGCCACGGGTTACATGCTTGATGGCCATCAGAAGGTTCACCCAGTGGCCAGTAAAAGTTATGTACCTTCCCTGCCCGTGTGTCACGACCCCTGGTCATGGTCGTGACTCCTTGGGAGCCGCATGCAGTTATCCGCGGTCTGGTGTTGTCGCAACCGCAGCTGGGGGCACTTAGTGGTTTGCCTCAGGTGCGGTTGCCGCGAATAACAGGCATGCGTGCGGTTGCCCTTGGCAACGTGTTTTGGTGTGCACGTCCTTCGTCTGTGTTTGTGTGCACTTCCTTGTCTGTTTGTTGTGCACGAGGTTGTATGCACTTGGACACCTCCCTTCACCTGCGGTTGTCCGCGGCAACGTCTGGTGTTGTGCATGTGGTGGCAGGGTCTCTGCCTGCTGGTTGTTCTGCAGGACACGGTGGCCACGCATGCCGTTGCCAGCGGTGACAGGTGAGTGAGTGTGTGTGCTATTCCCCTTTTAGTTGGTGTTTTCCCTTCTGTGGTGTAGGAAGGGTTAACTCCCTTCCCAGTGTGTGTGTTGTCACTGGGTGTGGTTGACTGGTGGGTGTGGCCTTTCGGCCTATATAGCCTGAGACTCCTGCAGGCTTCAGTAGGTTGCTCTCAGCCATGCTGGCTGGAGCAGCCTCCTGTTTCCTCCATCTGCCTGGTGAGGACCATCCTTCTGGTCATAAACCTTTGTCAGTTTATTTTGTGTTTCATGGTGTTATCTAGGTGTGTGCGGGGTTATCTTGTTAGTGCAGCTTATGGTTTCCTGGTTTCCCTTGTATGTCTGGTGTGTGCTGTGTCCTTTATGTTGCTGTGGACATCAGCACTGGTTCATGGGTTCCAGGTTTGTGTGTCTGTGGCAGGTAAGTGCAGGACTAGTCTCACTTACCTGTCATTTCCATATGTCTGTTGATGTTCCCCCTGTGTTGCTTGGCCGTTGAGACTCCTGCTCCTCCGTGTCTAGGAGGAGCAGGTCGTCTTACTCTGTCCCCTAGTTCAGGGCCGACTTGAGGGCTTGTAGGGACTCTTAGGTTCCGGCGTATGAGCCCTCCTACCACCAAGGTCGGCTCATACAGACAGGAGACAGGGTCAGCGTAAGGGACGCTATAGGAGGTGACCTGCTCCCTAACTCTGTGGTCCCGGCCAAGTGGTAACCCTACCTTCTCCTGGCACCGCACGGCTGGGGGTTTTCCCCACCGCCAGCCGTGACACCGTGTTTGCTATACTACGTGTCTGTGGTCAGATGTATCTTGGCACCGACACTGTGTGCCAGAGATATATTAACTTGCCGCTGAACGTGGCCATATAGTTCAGGGATGCACTTCTGGGAGAAATATTTCCTTCCGGGGACCCTCCATTGCGGTGTGCCAATATCCACAAATTTTATAAAAGCCTCAGAGTCCACCAATTTATTTGGTAGCAGTTGGCGGGCTAGCAGTTCCGACAAGCCAGCGGTCAGTCGTTGAGCAAGAGGATTATCGGGCGTCCAAATTTTTTTACGCTCAAACATTTGGGCCACGGAAGCCTGCCTTGTGCCAGAAGAGATTGACAAAGGCATGGTGGAAGGTAGAGTGGATTACAAATAGGAGGAGACAGGAGAAGGAGAAGAGGCAGGACGTGGAGTGCCGGAAGTGTGGCTTTGTGGGTTCTGATGGCATTGCTCCTACTGGGCTCGGTGATGGGAGGCCAGGTGTCTTCGTAAGGCGGTCATCCCTAGGTGAGTGTTGGGCTTACCGTGACATATGTGTTGACAGCACAGGCTGCAGATGGCAACACTATTGGTAGCAGCTGACACGTTAAAAAAAGCCCACACTGGGGAGCCATGTGCTGGCGTCCTAGGAGCGCAAGATGTGACCGTGCATAGTGCATGGCTCGCTCCAGATACATTTGCAGTCTGCTTTTTGCCTCTTGTGCCCTGCGAGTTCTGCCTGCTTCTCCTCCTTCTCCTCTCTATCTGCTGCTTCATCTCACCCTCTGAACTCCCCTCCTCTTTCTCTCTTGTGGGCACCGACGTGATGTCCATTGACACGTCATTATTGTCACCTTCACCACCACTGACATTAGAGATCTCGGAGTAGGCAGCAACAACGGGGACCACCTTCCTTGGGCTGATCTGGGTACTCTCGTCAGACCGCTGGGTGGCGGCCGTTGCTACCTCCTCTTCCTCATCCGATGCCAAGAATGGCTGCGAATCGGTAAGGTCTGGGAATGGATGGGAAAATAATTCCTCTGACTCGAGTGGAGGGGCTATGGTGGTGGTGTCTTTGGGTGTGCACACAGCAGAGAGTGAGGAGGGTGCAGATACAGAGGATGAGGAGGGTGCAGAAGTGGAAGGCTGAGTGAGCCACTCAACCAACTCTGGTGCATCTTTTGACATAATCGCATGCACCTTCTCCAACTTCCCACTTAGGATCCGGCCTGGTACACCTGCCCGACCCCTACCCCGGCCTGCCTCTTTCTCTGCCTGTCATTTTCAAAATGACCCTATGCCAAAGTCCTTAAAGAAGAGCAGTATTTGTGGAAGCTGATATATGGCAGGCCTCAATCAGTTGTTAGTTGAAGCTGGTATATCACCCTCAAGCATTAATTTTGTGGACGCAGGTATATGGAAAACCTCTATCACTATTTTGTGAAAGCTGATATATGGCAGGCCTCAATCAGTTGTTAGTTGAAGCTGGTATATCACCTTCAAGCAGTAATTTTGTGGACGCAGGTATATGGAAAACCTCTATCACTATTTTGATTAAGCTGATATATGGCAGGCCTCAATCAGTCGTTAGTTGAAGCAGGTAGATCAAAACCCGCCATCTGTATTTTGTGGATGCAGGTATATGGAAAACCTCTATCACTATTTTGTGGAAGCTGATATATGGCAGGCCTCAATCAGTTGTTAGTTGGAGCTGGTATATCACCCTCAAGCAGTAATTTTGTGGATGCAGGTATATGGAAAACCTCTATCATTTTTTTGTGGAAGCTGATATATGGCAGGCCTCAATCAGTTGTTAGTTGAAGCTGGTATATCACCCTCAAGCAGTAATTTTGTGGATGCAGGTATATGGAAAACCTCTATAACTATTTTGTGGAAGCTGATATATGGCAGGCCTCAATCAGTTGTTAGTTGAAGCAGGTAGATCAAAACCCGCAACCTGTATTTTGTGGATGCAGGTATAGGAAAGAGGTCGAGAACCTAGAGAGATGGAGTAAGAACAACAACCTCATACTCAATACCAAGAAAACAAAGGAGCTAATTCTGGATTTTAGGAAGAAGAAACAAAATGGACACCATCCCATTAGCATTAATGGTGGAAACGTGGAGATAGTTCAAAGTTTCAGATTCTTGGGAGTTCATATTAGTCAGGACCTATCATGGATAAAAAACACAACAGAAATTACCAAAAAAGGCCTTCAGAGGCTTTATTTTCTGAGGAGTCTGAAGAAAGCACAACTCCCAAAACAGCTGCTTGTCAATTTTTACAGGTGCACCATAGAATATGTTATCACATACTGCATTACAGTGTGGTACTCCGGCTGCTCTTCTAAGGACAAGAAGACCCTCAAGAGCATCATCAGAATGGCTGGCAGAATTACTGGTACTCAGTTACCATCACTGGATGACATCTTCACTGCTCACTGCAGCAACAGGGCAAAAATTATCTCCGGGGATCCAACTCACCCCGGCCACAGCCTTTTCACTCCCCTACCCTCTGGTAGGCGTCTTAGAGCCCTACATGCCCGCACCACTAGGCTGAAGAACAGCTTTTACCCCAAATAAATCAGTCTCCTAAATGCTCAGAGATTATTGCCCCTTCCTAGGATAGAAACTACCACAGACTGAAAGTGACTGCTGCATTCATGACCCCATGATGACCTCTTGTCTGCAGTGGTGTCTGAATCAGTGTGTATATATACTCATAAGCACTTCCTACTTTGCTCTTGCTATATATATGCTGTGAACCGTGAATAGTAATGCTTAGTGTAATAGTGTAATGCTTTAGTTTAAATGTCAGTTCTTGTTCCCCTGTCCATGGCATCTAGGATTGCTCCAAACAACATTTCATTGTATTGTACATTGTATTACATTGTACTGTACAGTGACAATAAAGGCATCTTATCTTATATGGAAAACCTCTATCACTATTTTGTGGAAGCTGATATATGGAAGGCCTCAATCAGTTGTTAGTTGAAGCTGATATATCACCCTCAAGCAGTAATTTTGTGGACGCAGGTATATGGAAAACCTCTATCCCTATTTTGTGGAAGCTGATATATGGCAGGCCTCAATCAGTTGTTAGTTGAAGCAGGCATATCAAAACCCGCAATCTGTATTTTCTGGATGCAGGTATATGGAAAACCTCTATCACTATTTTGTGGAAGCTGATATATGTCAGGCATCAATCAGTTGTTAGTTGAAGCTGGTATATCACCCTCAAGCAGTAATTTTGTGGATGCAGGTATATGGAAAACCTCAATCACAATTTTGTGGAAGCTGATAGATCGTAGCCCTCAATCAGTATTTTCTGGAAACATACAAATGCACTATAATATACTTTATATGTTAGAAAGTATATTATAAGTTTATCACACCCCTCTGTGTATCACATTTCTTGATAGCACAATGTTACCAGTCCTTAAAAGGACTTTTGTGGCCCTGTTAGCTAGGTGTCCCTCAGTTCCTAACAGCCTTTCCCTGCTCCAAAATACAACCTCTCCCTACACTGGCAAAATACATAATGTAAAATGGCTGCCAGATCGGGTTCTATTATAGTGTTGGGGGTGTGTCCATGTGCTGAAATGTCTCAATTGGCTGTCCTGTCCCACCTGTAGGATGTGGCATGGGTCAAAGTTCGGCGCAATGCAAAAGAATATGGAGATGTTTGGCGGATCGCGAACGCGCAAAGTTCGCCACGAACTGACCACCGGGCGAACCGCAAGGCCATCACTAATCAAGGATACCCCAACTACCATCAGGCAGGAGCCCCAACATCTGGGTGTGCCCTGATGTAAGATAAGGTGTGCCCTCCTAACACTGCCCTGGGCATCGTGTGAGGTTGGACCCTGTGACTTACTTTTACAGCCAGAGCCACTACCACTCCCATCCTCTGGGGCTTGTGGCAGTACTACTTTATGTGCAATCATATGTCTTGTACTATAACACTTTGACAAATTTGGACCCTGATATTTTAGGTGCTATTATAACCAAACTAGTAGCGTCCTGTTGGATATTTATTGCAGGCTGCTGGCAATTTATTTATAAACTTCTAGTAGGAATAATAGAAGAATAGTACAACATAAAGTCATAAAAATAGATGCTCCAGAATTATTTCATGGGGAAAGGAGCTAGTTACGAAAACAGACATATTAGAAGAGGTCATAGGTCCTTGTTGAGGAAGGGTTGAGACGTATGCATATATATCCATGCATGCCTGCAAACACGTGCGGGCATGTATGGTATATATGTGCATACACTAACCACAGCATCATGGGACGATGTGCGCAGATGTGCCCAGCATCTGCGCACGTCTGCCCATGGTGATCCCCAGGGGCTCATGGTGGCCCCTGTGGGAAATATGTGCCTCCTTTAGACCGTGCCCCTTATAATATATATATGGCTGTGGCCCCTTATGACATATATATATATATATATATATATGCCCCTTATATGTGTGTATATATATGTTATCAGGAGGACATATATATGTATCTGCCCCTTTATAGATGTGGATATATATATGTACTATGTATATGTGTATAATTGTGCATATGTGCGTATATACATATATATTGGCCCTGTATGGCCAGAGGGGGGAAGGTCATAGTGTTATGTCTGTATATGTGGATATGTCTGTATGCTGCACACATGTCCATTTATACTTACATTAGAGTTGGGAATATATAGATATGCCCCAATTGTCTTATATGCATGTGGCCAGTTATGTCCCCCAGCCATGGAGCCCCCCCCCCCCCCGCCTACCTGCGGGTGATGGCAACAGATGGCTGGATTGTCCAGTTTGACTGTTTACATGGGTGTGTGTGTGTTTGTGGTGCCATGGTGTCTTTGGCTGTACAGATTGTGAGCCTCAGGGGGCCAGCCAGTTGGCTGCTGCAATCTGAGTGCATGCATTCCGTCACACGCACACGATGATGTCACACCCCTGGAAAGGGGGGGGGGGGAGAGGGACTTATATATCAGTCCAAGTCAAAGGAACAGGGCTCTCTTTGGAACCAGACTGGATTGAGAGACACATGAGGACTGCTGCCTGAAGGAAGAGAGGCCCATTTGGCCCTGGAGATGGCTGAGTATACGCTGGCATGGCATTGTACCTCCCTTGCAGTGCCAACCATATTAACCCTTTGTATCCCAGACCCCATGCTGCCACTTGTTACCCCTGATTAACCCTACTGTTTCCTGCTGGTCTCATACCCCTGAGTGTTTAACCCCTTCCCTGCCAGGACCCTGGTGGCCCTGATTCTGTGCCCCTGATGTCCCTAATCCATTAACCCCTTCCCTGCCAGAAACCTCAGCACTCACTGGCAAATAACCCTTGCAGTGCTGAATCTATACCCTCTTGTAACCCCGTAGGGACAGTGAGTAGATAGACGGGTGGGATAATATTACTTGTATGTGTGAATTGTCTAGTTAGTTTATGGGTGGAATTGGGAACGTGTAGCGTAGTTTGAGTATTGTATTTTGTGTTGTGTAATTACTGTATTGCGTGCTTAGTGTGTTAAATAAATACCGTTATATTTGTACCCTTTGTGTAGCGTGTACTTGTTAGCGGTAGCGAGTTAGTAAGGCGCATGCAGTTAGTATTAGTGATTAGTGTAAAGCATAGCGAAAGTATTGTAATTGTTATCATATAAAGGTATAAATAGGCGGAGTCTTCACTAGACGGCTCCTCCTATTTAGGAATATTAATTATCGATATTCGCATAATATTGGTGATTAATATTCCCCCTTTACATTGGCGAGTCAGGCCCACTGCTTGGATTTTGAAATCTGTGTTTGGTTTTGAGGTTAGAGGTCGGTTATCCTGTGAATTGTCAGGCAAGAGAGACGTGGTCAGCGGTCTGAGCGTCTAGGAGAGACGTGGTCAGCGGTCTGAGCGTCTAGGACCTGATAATTCGGACAGGAAACGCGACTCTTCCTCACAGCACCAAGCGCAGATCAAAATCTTTAGCAGAGAATCTATGTTCTATCTGTGAATTAATATTTTGCTATTTGCTTTGCACGGTCACTACATCGCTCGAGTGATTGCAAGGGAGAAGAGGACACGTCACTGGAGGAGATCCATCTTCGTGGGAGCAGCGTACAAAGTCAGGCTGGTCGGGAAGAGGCGTTCCGGGAAAATGGACTTCTTCCAAGCAGCTGCGAGGAAGTACGGCCCCAAGGAGAAGATGGATGCTCAAATGGTGAGTATGGACTTCCCCACACTGCAACACTTGAGCAAACACAGTACATTCAATCCCATCCTCCCCACCACATACAAGTCAGCAGAAATGCTGTGGTCCGATTTGTTGGCACAGGCTTGTAGTTATGACAAGCTTTGTGTTAACAAACGGACGGTGTTGAATAAGGCCACTAAACGGCTTCGGATGCTGGCCAAACTCGTTCATACGTTTGAGGCTAGCATCTGTAAGCCAAAGGAAGTGGCGCTGGTGTCTCAGTCAACAGAGACAATTCCTCCGGCTGTTCACTGCCAGTGCTGTGCCAATAGTTCCGACCAGGTTTCGACATTGCGGGCACAGCTGGCGGAGAATGTGCAGTCTACTGTTGACCGAGATGCGCAGGTGGCTCGAATACAGTCACAATTAGTGGAAATGCAGAAGCAGAAGGAGGAAATTGAGGCTCAGTTGACTCAGTCTTATACTGAGGTCAAGGCCTTCAAGGAACGCACTGCCTGTACTAGTGTGACGGTAGCCAAATTGAAGGCTCACGTTGCTGTAAGCTCCCAGATAATATCTGGCATGCAACAGGTCATCACCAAGTTGGTGCCAGCCCTTTCTTTTCCCATAAAGTCAGGGTCGGAATATCCCAAAATTTTGCCCTATGCAGGGCAAATAGGGGGGAGAGTAGTCTGTGACAGGCCAAATCACCAGACCAAGCCTGTCCAGACTAACAGAGATTTTTCCCTGACTTTGGGGAAAAGAAACGTCGTGAAAAGTGCCTCCCTGAAGATGGAACAATTCAGGGAGCGCGGTTGCAGTGTGGACGGACCTAGGCCACACCGGGCAAACATCAAATGCTTTGCTTGTGGTGGCTTGGGTCATATAGCGAAGCACTGCAAAACACACAGGACAGAAAGCCCAATCAGGTGCTTCAGGTGTGGGAACAAAGGACACATTGCAAGGAATTGCCCTTGTGCAAGTAATTGCAATGTGTCCAGTGATGGGATTCAGGTAGCAAATCGTGCAGCGGGGTCTAGTCAGCTTGGCCATAAAGGGGTAACCTCTTGGCAGCATCATCAGCTGCTGAGAAGCCAGAGTGGCCAAGCTAGGCTAGGCAACATTTGACACCCCTGTACTATTTGTTACACCGTTTGTTCCCTGTACATGTCCATGTTGTGTGTTTTTGTTGTCTGTTGTAACGTTCTCTTTGATGTTGATGGTGGTCCTTGTCTATGAGTGTGTTCCACCAGGCTGATTTATGTAGTGTTGTAATGTCCCGTCTGCTGTCTTGTTTCATTCTGTGTCCCCTTGGAGTAGAGCAGTGTTATACTGTGGATCGAGAACGTATAGGGTCGCGAGCAGATAATATCACACGGGAAATCCTGCTGGTCGGGAGAAGGCATAAGGACCTTCTTCATGCAGCACACAAAGGATGATGTGATATTATTCTGGGCAACCAGGGTCTCGGATCGATACGGGTAACACTGTTGTGCTCAAGGTTTTCGGTAGGGCTGTGTTGCGCTGGGGACTGGGGCGGACAGACAACATTGGTGTAATGTTGTGCTGCGCACTTAATTCTAGTCCGAGCAGGTAGCACAGCTCTGATAGGGATTGGACGCAGAGTGTTTGGCAGCAGAGTGTGGACTGTGTTCTTGTGTTGTGGGGTCCTGGGGAGCCGGGGCATGCCTATGCCGTTGGTTCTGCGGGCCTCCACAAGATGGGATCACAGGGGGAAGTCAGCCTGGGTACACATGAGTGGACAGGGATGCGGTGCCATCAAGATGGTGCTTTGTCCACAGAACTCCAGTTATCCTAACCTAGTAGGGAGGCCATCCTTATCTGTTGGTGCAGAGGGATGTGTAGCAGAGGACACGCTCCTCTGAAGGTAGGGTGTTCAGACACCAGTGTTGGGATGATGAGGAGTCCTGTGAGACAAAGGGCAGCCCAATACCTTTCTCTACCCATGGGTCAAAGGTATTGGTGCTGGGAATTTTTGTACATTTAACTGCACCGTTAGGGGAGAAATTCCCCTGGGAGCGCCTGGTATTTTCTTCTGCCATAGGTTTTATTATGGAGCGGAAGAAAAACGCAGGAGAGGCCACGGAAGAGGCCAGCTATTCCCCCTGACACTTTTGTGAGGCTCCAGAGGATCCCACTGGATTTTGGCAACCAAGCGACCTCTGCCTAGAGGTGTTTTTAGAGATGGAGGACTGTGCCACAATCCAGCGGGAGCATTATTTAAGGCTCTGGAGGAAGATTTGGAGACGTTCGGGGGGAAGAGCATATCACTTGTTTCACCCAGTGAAACTTCTTCTGGTTCTGGTGATCGTCATCTACAGTCGGAGGGTCAAGGGACTTAATGACCAAAATACACCAGAACCAGACAGAACTGTACAGAACTATCCGGAGGAGGAGGCTCAGGACATAACCAAACATGGTTCCTGTAGCCAAATATTATTGTATGGACACGTTTTGTTTTCAATGGGGGTTCGGGACGTATAACATGTACTACCCTGAAACCCCATAGCACATTGTATTGTACATATATTGATTATGTTTGTTGGTTGATTGTGTACCCATAGACACTCTAGGTACAAATGTGTGACAGCCTATACCCAGGGAAACTCACCCAACGCATTGTGGTGAGTTATAATTTGGCTGTACACATTTGCATTCTATAGTCGTTTCCCATTGACACAGGGGTCTACGACCTACCTGTGTCTTTGGAGGTAGAGAGGAATGCCAGGTTGCATGAGTCTCTATGGGTGCACACATGTAATGGAATTTGGTGGTGTTGGGAGGGATGTAACATGTATTTTGTGTGAATGGGGATAAGGTTAGGTCACGATAGGGACAGGCATCATTCATTTGCCACCTTGAACCCTGGAACGGTGAAGTTCTTAAGGGAAGGGCTGGATGTGTAGTGTGGCGGAGGTGTTCTCTGCAGTAGAATTTAGGTACTATGACATCACCGCTTAAGAGTCTGACCTGCCTTGTAAAGACCTATTATTCTGTCCACGGGAGAACCGCACCCGTCAAGACGTTGGAAAGTTGTGATAGAAGAAAGTTGGGACTGAGACTGTGAGGGTGAACCCGCGCCAGATGCCTTGGAGGCGGGCCATACCTGAAGATCGGCAGAACGACCGAGAGACTGTGGGGGTGTGGCCACTCCAAAGTGGGGGTGGCCGACACTAAGAGACTGCGAAAGAAAGGCCAGTTAAAGACTGTGAGGGTGAACCCGCTCCAGATTCCTTGGAGACGGGCCATACCTGAAGATCGGCAGAATTACCGAGAGACTGTGGGGGTGTGGTCACTCCAAAGTGGGGGTGGCCGACACCAAGAGACTGATAAAGAAAGGCCAGTTAACCGAGAGAGTGTGTGGTATCCTAAGACTGTGTATCCTGTGGACGGAGGAGTAGGTTACGGTGAAGGGCAGGTCGGAGGATTAGGGATGTCTAAGTACCTAAAGAACAGTGTACACTACAGTTCTTCCTGAACTTCCACCTAGGATGGGGTTGAGGGGGGGGGGGCAAATATATCTCAACCCGTTCCCCCAATATATTGTCGTATTATATAGTCCGACAACAGGGGGATTGTTGAGGAAGGGTTGAGACGTATGCATATATATCCATGCATGCCTGCAAACACGTGCGGGCATGTATGGTATATATGTGCATACACTAACCACAGCATCATGGGACGATGTGCGCAGATGTGCCCAGCATCTGCGCACGTCTGCCCATGGTGATCCCCAGGGGCTCATGGTGGCCCCTGTGGGAAATATGTGCCTCCTTTAGACCGTGCCCCTTATAATATATATATGGCTGTGGCCCCTTATGACATATATATATATATATATATATATATATATATGCCCCTTATATGTGTGTATATATATGTTATCAGGAGGACATATATATGTATCTGCCCCTTTATAGATGTGGATATATATATGTACTATGTATATGTGTATAATTGTGCATATGTGCGATTATACATATATATTGGCCCTGTATGGCCAGAGGGGGGAAGGTCATAGTGTTATGTCTGTATATGTGGATATGTCTGTATGCTGCACACATGTCCATTTATACTTACATTAGAGTTGGGAATATATAGATATGCCCCAATTGTCTTATATGCATGTGGCCAGTTATGTCCCCCAGCCATGGAGCCCCCCCCCCCCCGCCTACCTGCGGGTGATGGCAACAGATGGCTGGATTGTCCAGTTTGACTGTTTACATGGGTGTGTGTGTGTTTGTGGTGCCATGGTGTCTTTGGCTGTACAGATTGTGAGCCTCAGGGGGCCAGCCAGTTGGCTGCTGCAATCTGAGTGCATGCATTCCGTCACACGCACACGATGATGTCACACCCCTGGAAAGGGGGGGGGGGAGAGGGACTTATATATCAGTCCAAGTCAAAGGAACAGGGCTCTCTTTGGAACCAGACTGGATTGAGAGACACATGAGGACTGCTGCCTGAAGGAAGAGAGGCCCATTTGGCCCTGGAGATGGCTGAGTATACGCTGGCATGGCATTGTACCTCCCTTGCAGTGCCAACCATATTAACCCTTTGTATCCCAGACCCCATGCTGCCACTTGTTACCCCTGATTAACCCTACTGTTTCCTGCTGGTCTCATACCCCTGAGTGTTTAACCCCTTCCCTGCCAGGACCCTGGTGGCCCTGATTCTGTGCCCCTGATGTCCCTAATCCATTAACCCCTTCCCTGCCAGAAACCTCAGCACTCACTGGCAAATAACCCTTGCAGTGCTGAATCTATACCCTCTTGTAACCCCGTAGGGACAGTGAGTAGATAGACGGGTGGGATAATATTACTTGTATGTGTGAATTGTCTAGTTAGTTTATGGGTGGAATTGGGAACGTGTAGCGTAGTTTGAGTATTGTATTTTGTGTTGTGTAATTACTGTATTGCGTGCTTAGTGTGTTAAATAAATACCGTTATATTTGTACCCTTTGTGTAGCGTGTACTTGTTAGCGGTAGCGAGTTAGTAAGGCGCATGCAGTTAGTATTAGTGATTAGTGTAAAGCATAGCGAAAGTATTGTGTATTTATTATATAAAGGCATAAATAGGCGGAGTCATCACTAGACGGCTCCTCCTATTTATGAATATTAATTACCGATATACGCATAATATTGGTGATTAATATTCCCCCTTTACAGTCCTCTTTAAAAAAAAAAAAGTAACGGAATGTATTCAAGCAAAAATAAAAAATAAAGTTTTTAGGATTTAGCACAGTATAAAAGAAACAAGCATGTAGATAAGTGTCTGTGTGTCTGGAGCTGCTGCCTTTAGCATGGCGTCCACTTTACTACACTGACAATAAGTCTTATTGATACCAAACAGAGGTCAAGGGGTGGCAGAGGAAGCTGTTGCACTTCTGCCCTGGTTGGTCCCAAAGGTACCTCTCCTACAGACACCGGTTTTATAAATAGCATATGGTAGATGGGGGCCCTGTTACAGATTTTATACTGGAACCCGGGAACTTCAAGTCATTCCTTAGACACCAAGAGTAACATTCTAACTCTAGGAATAGACATCCTAAATATGGACACCAGGGTATCCATTACGACCTGGTGATATAGAAGGCATACACAGTAACTGTATGTAGTAAATATAGCTCGTCATTTCCTTACCAGTCAGCTAGACCCATAAATGATGACGCCTCGAGGCCAGATGTCCTTCCAAAGTCACCTTATACATATGCTCATATCTTATATAGCTGGATAGTAGTTAGCGCTTGTATTTCAAGGGGTCATCCATCCTTGAACATTGTGTTTTTTAATCTGAATAAAATTAACCCCTTTAAGACAAAGCTAATTCTGGCAGCACATTTTTTTTTTCTTCAGTTTTTCTTTCCTGCCTTCTTATAATTGCTTTGTGTTGCTACATTCATCCATTTTTATTTTGTATTCTTGGGGAAATGAGATGAGTTTTATATGTCACCACATTTGAAGAGCCTATAGTATACAATGTGTGTCGGTCGGCACTACGGATATAGCGGGGTGGTGCACATGTCCTTGGGCAGGCGTCCCATGTAAATAGCTATAAAAAAGGACCGGCGCCCACTGTTAGTTGCTTTTAGAATACTTTGTTTATTGCCACATGTTCGCGACAGTACTGTACTGTCTAAGGAAGACACAGATTGTGCCGAAATGCATCACGAACATGTGGCAATACACAAAGTATTCCAAAAGCAACTAAAAGCTAGTGCCGGTCCATAATTACCATATTTAAAGAGCCATGACTTCATTTTTCGATTTAGCCATATGTGAACTCGTTTTTTGGAGGGACAATATGTCATTTTTACTGGTACCATTTGGGGTACCTCGAAATTCAATTTTTTTAATGTTGTTTTATGCCATTCATATCTTTATTATATGGGTTGTCATGAATGCAGTGATACTATATGTGTGGGGTGTTTTTACCACCTTTACAAAATAAAACTATTTTTATTAGAAACAAATACCGGTACATACAGTTCTGTATAAATGTCTTAGACAAGTGTGGAAAAAGTGCTGCAAAGTAAAAATGCTTTCAAAAATAGAAGTGATAATAGTTTATTAGTATCAATTAACAAAATGCAAAGTGATTAAACAAAAAATAGATCTAAATCAAATTAATATTTGGTGTGACCCTCCTTTGCCTTCAAAAAAGCATTAGTTCTTATAGGTTTACCTGCACCCAGTTTTTGAAGGAACTCCGGCAGGCTGGTATTTTACATCATTGAGAACTAACCACAGTGCGTGTCCCTAATTCTGACCCTGACTCCTAACCGTATGAGCCAACCCAGATGGTACGAGGGTTCATACTCCGTAACCTAGGGTCCCTAATAGCCCTCAGGAAATCCCTGGACTAGGAGCAGGGTAAGACGTCCTGTTCCTCCTAGACACAGACGAACAGGAGTCTCACTGGCCAAGGAGCAAGGAGAGGGGAAACATATACAGCATATGGATATGGCAGGTGAGTTAAACCAGTACTACACCTACCTGCCACAGACACGCTGACTGGAACCCGTGCACAAGTACTGGTGTCCAGCACAAGTACTGGTGTCCACACAAACATTAGGACACAGCACACACACAACTCACACAGGTATCCAGGACACCCATAGCTGCAAACAACATAGTGAGCATAAAAACATCTTCTTAACATCATACATATATTTTATGACCACAAGGGTGGCCCTCACTGGATAGATGGCATATAAGACTAGGAGGATGACTCCAGCATAGAGCATGGCTGGAGTACCCCTCAGCTACAGGCATCCAGCAGGAGCTAAATAGCCCAAGCAGCCACACCCACACACACATACTAGGAAAGGAGTTAACCCTTCCAACACCAGACAAGGTAAGTGTCACTTAAAGGGGAAATGCACACACAACAAAATCCCGTGCACACCAAACATAAAAAGTGAACACATACAAACACACGTTGCAGATGCAGCCACATGCCTTGACAGCAAGCTGCCTAGCAACCAGCTCAGGCTGCTACACTGCCAGCGGCAACCACACGTGAGACAACATACTAACTGCCCTCACCTGCGGTAGACAACAAGCAGACCACTGACAACTGCATGCGACACAAAGAGTCACGACCAAACACATAGTCGTGACAGCAGGGCTCTGTGAGGGCTGTATTATCACTTCCAGGATTTCATGTTTTTCTTTACACTGAAGATAGTTATTAATGACTTTGGCTATGAGTTTGGAGTTTTTATCCTGCTCCAGAAAAACTTTGGAGCCAATAAGACACTTCCATACTGGTATTGTATGATGGATAAGTATCTGCCTGTATTTCTCAGCATTGAGAACACCATTAATCCTTATCTAATCCACAACTCCTTTTCAAATGTAGCCCCAAACTTGCAAGGAACCTCCACCATGCTTCACTATTGCCTGTGGACACTGATTATTTTATTGCTTTCCAGCCCTTTGGTGAACAAACTGCCTTCTGTTACAGACAGATATTTTAATTTTTTCATTGATCAGTCCAGAGCACCTGCTGCCCTTTGTCTGCACCCCAGTTCCTATGTTTTCATTCGAAGTTGTGTCACTTGGCCTTGTTTCCATGTTGAATGGCTTTTTCCCCACAATTCTTCCATGACAAGTACTTCTGGAAAGACTTCTCCAAACAGTAGATGGGTGTATCTGGGTTCCACTGGTTTCTGCCAGTTCTGAGCTGACGACACATCGTCTGATTTCAAAGGGAAGTAAGCTTGATACATTTTTCATCTGATGCACAAGTTTTGCTTATGGTCCTCAACGTTTCTTTCTTTGTGCTTCTTCAAAAGAGCTTGAACTGCACATCTTGAAACCCCAGTCTGCTTTAAAATCTTTGCTTGGGAGAGACCTGGCTGATGTAGTATCAATACATTGTGTCTTGCCTTGGTGTATGCCCTGTGACATAAAACTGTCTTCCACAAGCTCACCTTTGTAGCAGAGTTTGGCTGTTCCTCACCCAATTTTAAGGCTCCTACACATCTGTAATGCAAGGCACCAACAAACAGACCAGTGATGAAAGCAAAAAGGTGTTTATTCACCAGAAACATAAACGTCCAGGACACTTGCTGGTAACAAGGAATAATAACAAAAAACCAGGCAAGGAGATTCCAGGAATAGTCCCAACCAGTGCTGAATGATGCTGTGCACTTGGCAGTCGAGTCACTCCAGATCTTGGGTCCGCTGTAAAGGACAAAGTTCCTGGCAGTCTTCAGTCACTAGGAGTTGTGACCTATACCTGGTTGAGGGAAAATAACAGTGGGCACTGATCACCCTGAGAGACCTCCTTTTAAATGCCTGCTGACCAATCCCAGGGTGCCAAGTGTCCACTACCATAGGTGAACAAATTGCCCTGCACCTGAGTACAAGGCCTAAGGCAATCACAAGTTGATTAACCCATGGCTGGCTCCCTAATCCACTTTGCTCTTGTGAGTCAGTATAATATGCGCCACTGGTCGACGAAGTGCATAAGAAGCGCGTACTCGCGACCGTGTATCCCTTTGCGAACCTGCCCTCGTGCGTACGCACGGACGCATGATTGACTCAGCGCGAGTATGCGAGCGCGTGGACCCAGATGCGGAAACGGAAGTCGCAGGAGACACCGGAGACAACCCTGGCCGCGGCGTCTTGTCACTCGCCTGGCCACTCTGTCCCCGGGACTCCGACGGTCCTCCCCTCCGATGTCCACGCGAACGCATCTCTGCACTGGCTCGCAAAGGGGTCAGCGCTGGTGCATCAGAGATACGCATAACCTGTCCCGCAACTCCACGAGGACCCCTCTTGGTTCCCCTGGAGTGCAAAGCAGGTGAGGATCTTACATTACCCCCCCCCCTCAAGGAGGCGGCTCTGAAGACTCCAAGCAAGCCTTCCCCGGATTATCCCGGTGAAAGGCTGCCACCAACTCATCCGCATGCACCTGGCGAGCAGGTATCCAACATCTCTCCTCTGGACCAAAACCCTTCCAGTCCACCAAGTATTGAAGAGACCTTTGGACAAAACGAGAGTCCAAAATTCTGTTCACTTCGAACTCCGGTACCCCTTGGACCTCCAGCGGGGATGGGGTCTGAATGAAGGGAGCGGAGTCGGCTGCCGATTTGAGAAGTGAAACATGAAAGGTGTTCACTCCTCGGATCGATGGTGGAAGAGCAACCTTGTACGTAACTCGGTTGATCTTTTGTGTCACTGGGTATGGGCCAATGAATCGAGGACCCAACTTGGAAGATGGCTGACGCAGCGGAATGTTCCGGGTGGAGACCCACACCTGATCTCCCACCTTAAACTTTTGCTCTACGGTGCGATGACGATCAGCAAATTTCTTCTGTTGCGCCACCGCACTGCGGAGATTCCGCTGGGCCGACGACCAAATGGGACATCTATCCTTGAACCACTGATCCACCACCGGTGAGTCAGTGGAGGGTCCGGCCAAAGAAGAGTCTTGGATCCCTGCCCCCCACGCACCTGAACGGAGACATCTTAGTGGAAGCATGCTCAGAGTCATTATAAGCCACCTCCGCAAAGGGTAGATACGCTGCCCATTCCTCCTGGCAGTCTGACACGAAGCACCGGAGATATTGCTCCAGGGTCTGGTTAGTCCTTTCTGTCTGACCGTTGGTCTCTGGGTGAAAACCAGAAGAAAAAGACAAATTAATACCCAATCGGGAGCAGAAAGAACGCCAGAAGCGGGAGATGAATTGCACTCCTCTGTCTGAAACAATGTCATCCGGCGCTCCGTGTAATCGAAAGACATGATTCAAGAACAGATCTGCCAATTCTCTGGCCGAGGGCAATCCAGGGAGTGGGATAAAATGGGCCATTTTACTAAAACGGTCCACCACTACCCAGATTACCGTACTTCCAGAGGACCTTGGCAAATCTGTGATGAAATCCATGGAAATGTGAGTCCATGGAGCCTGGGGAATAGGCAGTGGGAGTAAAGTCCCAGAAGGGGCAGACCGGGACGGTTTACATCTGGCGCAAACAGTACATGCCTGGATATAGGCCTTAACATCCACGGACATGTTGGGCCACCACACGTGACGTTTAACAAGGGCAAGTGTTTTTTTAACACCCAAATGCCCGGCAGACTTTGAGTCATGAAGCTGTCGGATGACCTCCAATCGAAGGTTAATGGGTACGAACCATCGACCCTCGGGTTTGTCAGGTGGACTCTCTGCCTGTGAGGGCTCAAGAAGAGAGGACAAGTCCTCCATTACTTCTGCGGCCCCCAGGGCAGCAAGAAAACATTTAGTTGGGAGAATGGTTTCTGGCTCAGAGTCCAGGACGGAAGCAGCCTCAGGGAAGCAGCGGGACAGGGCATCTGCCTTCACGTTTTTGGAACCTGGTTTATAAGTGAGGCGGAAATTGAAGCGGGTGAAAAACAATGCCCACCTGGCTTGTCGGGAGTTGAGTCTTTTGGCACTCTCTAGATACTCCAAATTTTTGTGGTCAGTGTAAACCGTGATGGGATGTTCTGCACCCTCTAGCCAATGTCTCCACTCTTGAAAAGCCAATCTTACTCCCAGAAGCTCTCTATTGCCGATATCATAATTACACTCGGCTGGAGAGAGCTTCCGAGAGAAGAAGGCACAGGGATGTAACCTCTCGGGGTCCCCAGAATACTGTGAGAGAACTACCCCTACACCGACCTCTGAGGCATCGACCTCGAGAACAAAAGGTCTGGAGGTGTCTGGATGAGTAAGAATTGGTGCCGTGCAAAAGGCCTGTTTCAGCGTCTCAAAGGCTCTGACTGCCTCTCTCGTCCACTTAGAAGGATTAGCTCCCTTCTTAGTGAGGTTGGTGAGAGGTACTACTATCGCAGAAAAATTCTTAATAAACTTGCGGTAGAAGTTGGCAAAGCCTAAGAAACGCTGCAACCCCTTAAGATCCTTAGGTTGAGGCCAATCCAAGACAGCAGAAAGTTTGGATGGGTCCATAGCCAATCCCTTTTCTGAGATAATGTACCCCAGGAAAGGCAACTCCTTCACCTCAAACAGACACTTCTCAAGTTTGGCATAGAGGCGGTTCTCCCTCAGCTTCTGGAAAACCTGACACACGTGTCTCCGATGAGAGACCAGATCCGAGGAGTAGATTAGTATGTCATCTAGATAGACAACAACACATCTATCCAAGAAATCTCTGAGAACATCGTTGATGAACTCCTGGAAGACCGCGGGAGCATTACAGAGACCGAAAGGCATCACGAGATACTCGTAATGCCCGTCTCTGGTATTAAATGCGGTCTTCCATTCGTCACCCTCTCTAATGCGAACTAAATTATAAGCACCCCTTAAATCGAGTTTGGTGAAGACTCGGGCCCCTGCCACCTGAGAAAACAGATCATCAATCAGAGGCAGTGGATACCGATTCTTCACCGTAATCCGATTAAGGGCACGATAATCGATGCAAGGTCTCAAGCCTCCATCCTTCTTCTCCACAAAGAAGAATCCAGCTCCAGCAGGGAAAGTGGATGGACGAATGAAATTCTTCTCAAGGTTCTCTTTAATATACTCCCGCTGAGCCTGAACCTCAGGCCCAGTGAGATTATAAAGATGCCCTCGTGGTGGCATGGTGCCTGGCAACAGGTCTATAGGACAATCATATGACCTGTGGGGAGGTAATACATCAGCCCCCTGAGGACTGAACACATCTCGGAAATTATGATACTGCTGTGGTAAGGTACTTAATACTTCCATGGAGGCTAGTGACAGGTCGGGACGAATGCACTTAGTAAGGCATTCCGTACTCCACTGACAGATAAGACCCGAGCGCCAGTCCACTACTGGATTATGGAGCCTTAACCAAGGGAGACCCAAAATCACGGGAGTGGATGGCATGTCAAGGACAAAAAGGCTTAAGGTCTCCCGATGATCAGCCCCCACCGTTACCTGTATTCCCGGAGTCATCCACACTGCACGACCATCTTGAAGAGGGGAACCATCAATCGCGGTCACTGACATGGTGGTTTTCGGCTGGATCAACGGGATGCCAAGTCGACGAACCAAGGTTGAGTCCACAAAATTCCCAGCGGCCCCAGAATCGATTAGTGCTGAAAACTCATGGACCTTGTCTTGCCACCGTAAGGATATGGATACCATCACCCGGCTTGGAGGAGGGATAATAGCACCTAGGGGGTTCTCCTCTATGCCCCCTAGGTTCATTCGTTTCCCGCCGGCAGGAGGGGACAGGTTTTAACGAGGTGTCCAGACTTTCCGCAAAATAGGCACAGGCCTTTCTGTTGGCGACGAGCTCGTTCTGCCTGTGTGAGATGGGAGGATCCAACCTCCATTGGCTCTTCGGCCGATTTTAGAGGCCCTGGATGTGGTCGAGAGGAAAAAAACCGAGACGACCGTTCCACTCGCCTCTCACGGATTCGCCTGTCAGCATCGATTGCCTGAGAGATAGCCATTTCCAACGAGAAGGGGGTAGGCAAGGCCAAAAGAAGATCCCGGACCGCATCCGAAAGTCCCAAACGGAAGCGATGGCGTAGGGCTGCGTCGCCCCAGGTGGTGAAAGCTGCCCATCGCCTGAATTCTGCAGCGTATTCTTCAGCTGGGCGGCGGCCTTGTTGAATATGCTCAAGATTGGTCTCTGCGGTGCGAGTACGATCCGGGTCATCGTAAATCACAGCCATAGCCTCGAAGAAGGCATCCACTGACGAAAAAGCTGTATGGTCTTGAGGCAAGTTAAATGCCCAACGTTGGGGGTCTCCACGTAGCAGTGACATTACAATCCCAATTCTCTGCCTGAGAGTGCCAGAAGCCATCGGTCGTAACTGGAAATAAAGGAGACAGGAGTCCCTGAAGTTTAAGAACTCCTGTCGCTCTCCTGTGAAGGGGTCAGGCAGAGGGATCTTAGGTTCTGTTTGATGCGTTGCGATAGTGACGGGTAGTGCTGAGGCTCCCTGGATAAGCTGCTGAACCTCCTCCATCACAGTTGTCAGTTGCTCTTGGATTTGCGCTGCAGCGGCTGCTGGTATATTTGGGCGTCGTTGGAACAGCAGGTTAACGGCTCCCGTTAATTCATTCAGCTGCTGCTGGATCTTGTCCATGGCAACTGTTAGTTGGGCCCACTGTTCTGTAATGCAAGGCACCAACAAACAGACCAGTGATGAAAGCAAAAAGGTGTTTATTCACCAGAAACATAAACGTCCAGGACACTTGCTGGTAACAAGGAATAATAACAAAAAACCAGGCAAGGAGATTCCAGGAATAGTCCCAACCAGTGCTGAATGATGCTGTGCACTTGGCAGTCGAGTCACTCCAGATCTTGGGTCCGCTGTAAAGGACAAAGTTCCTGGCAGTCTTCAGTCACTAGGAGTTGTGACCTATACCTGGTTGAGGGAAAATAACAGTGGGCACTGATCACCCTGAGAGACCTCCTTTTAAATGCCTGCTGACCAATCCCAGGGTGCCAAGTGTCCACTACCATAGGTGAACAAATTGCCCTGCACCTGAGTACAAGGCCTAAGGCAATCACAAGTTGATTAACCCATGGCTGGCTCCCTAATCCACTTTGCTCTTGTGAGTCAGTATAATATGCGCCACTGGTCGACGAAGTGCATAAGAAGCGCGTACTCGCGACCGTGTATCCCTTTGCGAACCTGCCCTCGTGCGTACGCACGGACGCATGATTGACTCAGCGCGAGTATGCGAGCGCGTGGACCCAGATGCGGAAACGGAAGTCGCAGGAGACACCGGAGACAACCCTGGCCGCGGCGTCTTGTCACTCGCCTGGCCACTCTGTCCCCGGGACTCCGACGGTCCTCCCCTCCGATGTCCACGCGAACGCATCTCCGCACTGGCTCGCAAAGGGGTCAGCGCTGGTGCATCAGAGATACGCATAACCTGTCCCGCAACTCCACGAGGACCCCTCTTGGTTCCCCTGGAGTGCAAAGCAGGTGAGGATCTTACAACATCTGTGTCGATTTCAGTTAACTGTGTTTTAACCTACATTTGAAAATGAAGATCATTATTCTGTTTGGTATCATTGGTTACTCATAGACCTAACTATAATCCTACAAAATATCTGACTTTGTGTAATTAAAATAGAAGAACTGATGCTGTTTTAAAGGCAAAGATTGGTTACATCAAATATTATTTGATTTCAATTTCTCTTTTGTTCATTAACTTTGCATTTTGTTAATTGATAAAAAAAATAATCTATAAACACTTCTATTTTTAAAATCATTCCTACATTCTACGGCATTTATTCACACCAGCCTAAAACTTTTGCACACTACTGTGTAATATATATACAGTATGCATATATATATATATATATATATATATATATATATATGGCCTTGGGGTCTTTCTTAAGCCCCAGCTGACATGGCAATGCATGGGCACTCCACTCTTGGGTTCCCAGGGGGGCTGATGGAGACACCCTCCCTCTGTCTAACTGTCCAGATGGCATGGACTCTACTGACCACACCATGTAATGGGGGTTAATGGCCCAGTCAGCACTGGGCTCACACAGTTTTTGTGTGGCCCAATATAAGTCCTGCATGATTTAAACTAAAATAGCAAGTTATCATATAGATTCAATTAATGACCCAGCCCTACATTTGGGACAATCCAAGTAAGTGACCCAGGGTTTTAACCAGGATCTCTGTCACCAGTTTATGCAGCCCTCAAATGAAGCAGCATAAAACTGGTGCCAGATTCCCTTGTTTTCTCATCACACATAGAGGGCAACAATGGGGAGTATTTACTAATCCTGTAGATGGCATAAGCTTAGACAGTCAGTCTGGACCTGCACTAGATTTATCACAGTTTACGCTACAATCCTGGTGCATTTGCATCGGTAAATGCTGGCAAATCTGTATTTCACAGTGAATTATGATTAACGTAGCAGAATCCATAATGGAGTTCTTAGATATCTCGAACCTTGTATGCCGAACTTGAAAACAGAAGTTTTCTCAAATATGATTGTCCTCCAGAAAGGAGGCCACTTTTTGCACAAACTCTCTGACAGTGCTGTGGTGGCTCTGCGTGGAAACCTTTGCTACCATATTTGATCACAGATTATAGCTCACTTGAGCTCCCAATATCTTGTAGTCCACTGCATATCTGAAAATGTGTTACCTCGGTGGTCTCCAAATCTCTGTTCTGTACTCCATGCCTACTCCAGCTTCTTTTACCTTTCTCCTTCAGCTTTGGGGCCCCCTAGACATTAGATTGCAGGTGCTTCTGCTATGCTCCTGTGGAAAATCACTATGGGAAGGTGGCCACTGGTAAATCCCCCAGCAGGTTTTGAATGACCTTGTATTCAGCCGCTTAGTACATAGCATAGTTCAAGCGAGTATTTGCACAGCAGTATAATTAATTCTGTTGAATTCTACACAGACAAAAGACAAACCTTCCTTATCTAACATTAGAAATAAGATAAGTAAGAACACTACATCAGTGGTTGACATAAAGCGGTTATTTTACCATCTGCTCCAGCTTTAATTGTCTGGGTAGAATTCAACAGAATTAATTATACTACTGTGCAAATATTCGCTTGAACTATGCTATGTACTAAGCGGCTGAATTTGATCCAGTAGTCATCTCTTAAGGCTGTATTACACTGACGTATGATTGGCCAGATAATCGCTAATGAGTGTTCATAGGAACGCTCGTTAGCGATGATCTGCCAGTGTAATACTGCTGACGATTACCCGAAGAACAAGCTTGTTCATCTGCAATTTGGATTTTTAAGTAGGTTTAAAAATCATCTGCCAGCAGAAGATTGCGCTGTCTAATCACGATCTGATGCTGGCAAATAATAATTCTGTATGAGGACGAGCGATGGCATTAGCTGTCACTCCTCCCCATACTCTGGAGGAGATCGCTGCATGTAATAACAGTGGTCTCTTCCAATAAGGAGAAGGCGATTGCTGGGAAGGAACTTCTCCACAATCACCTGCAAAATCTTTTAATGTAATAAAGCCCTACCTCCTTTCCCAGACCAACAGCTAGCTTGTTGGCATATTAGCTATCGCATCCCCCCCTCAGCTATGACCTAATACTTTCCATCTCCCCTCCCTATCACACAGCCTGATGTGACAGACAATTGTTGGGAAGGAAGCGTTCCCTCCTGGCAGTCGCCTGCTCACTAGTGGAGGAGACCGCTGCTATTACTGTACATGAAGCGATCTCCTCCACAGTATGGGGAGAAGTGATCGCTATGTTATCGCTCATCCCCATGCTGTATAGTGGTTGGCCGGCAGCAGATTGTTATTAGACACCACGATCTGCCACCTGCGAACGATAATTTTTTTAAAGAGTCAAAATATTTGGATTGCCCAATGATCGAGTGATTGCTCGTTCATCGGGCAATCGGCGGCAGTATTACACTGCCAGATGATCAATAACGAACATTCATGCAAGCACTTGTTAGCGCTTATCTGCTTAAAAATCAGGCAGTGTAATACAGGCTTGAGAGTCTGATTCCCACCAATCTAATGTCAATAGCATATTGTAGGAAAAAGAAGATGGAATGGAGTAGAATAGAATGCAGGAACAGACTACATAGGGTTTGCTTGTAGTCTGTAACCATGGAGACACATAGGTCTGTTGTAGACACAAAGAACTATTTTTAATTGTTTCTTCTCTGCCCCTGATGTTGTGTAATATGAATTGGTAAATAAATATATTGTGACCTTCAGTTTTGGGATTAACCGCACTGTAGGTTATATCTTCATGATGACATTTAATTGGTGTCACACAGAGATAAAAGACCATAAAAATGTCATATGAAGCTGTAAAAAGTACCAATTACTAACCATTAATTACACAAGGCAGTAATTAGGGATCATTGTAGAACAACATGCTGAATAGGTGATGATCTCCCCATCTCTGTGGTCTTAAAGTATGGACTGCTGGATGTCTTCACACCAAGCAAATGACTGCGTGAGGTCAAACATGTTCTCCTGTGCAAATGCGAAGGAGCAACAGTCTTCAAAACTGATCTAACATTTCTTTCACCTCAAAAGACATGGCAAACCACTGGAACTGCAGTATAAAGCATCGTGCAAGGACACAGCTTCAGCTTCAACATTTTCAACAGAAAATTCTCCACAGACAATGCGGTGCAGTAACTTATATGACCCTGTAACTGGACATCTGATTACAAGTTAACAGCTACGTTATATGTCAGTCGATACATTTAAAAAGCCCCCAGTGTCTGAATTGTGGCACCAAAGAGTAAACATTTTTTGTAGAAGCCCCGTTTTATCCAAACATGTGGAACTTTTTGTCCCTTCTCCGACACTTTTGTTAAGTGGGTGGGGCATGGGCAAGAAGGGGTGTGGCCTTCGCTGTCCAACATATTTACAGTTATTTGCACCAGTCCTAGCTGGAGTAGATTTCAGATTGTTGAGCATCGACCGGCTGTAAGGTGCAAAAATTATTAAGAGGAATGCATCTCCAAACAGTTTTGGCGCATTTCTCACACCATCACAAACTATATCACGACTGACCCGGAGCAAAAAGCCCTTTTGAAAAAAAGCCCGCATTATCTACTTGAATCCATCAGAAAAAAGTCTAACAGAAAACCTAAACACCCCTACTAATTTTAGTATAAATCTTTAATAAATAATCATAATTAGGACACATTAACCCTTTCCTGAAACGCACCATATGGAAATGATTTCCCGACACGCACCATACATGGAGGGTATGCTGATCCGGTAGGCACAAGAGATGTGCTTGCCCAAGGAAAGGGCCTGCTTATTACTGACACCCGGACCCCTGCTGTAACTGCTAGAATCTGTGAAAACTCTGATGCAGATGGATTAACCCCTAAGATGCCACGGTCAATGCTGAGCGCCTCATTTAAGGGGTTTACATAGCAAGGTGGCTACCTCTCGCAACCCATCTGCTCCCTGAAATGCGATCTCGGGGTACTGATGGCTGCTAAAGCAGCCCTAGGCCTTATAAGGGTCTCAGGGCCTGCCAGCTGCGGAGGGCTATGAGGCCCAGGTCAAGTCTCATAGGTGAACTGTCATTGTAATACTGACAGTCACAACACATTTCAATATACTATAGATTGTAATGCATTGTTGAAGAGATAAGTTCCCTAAAAGCTGAAGTTCCCTAGTGGGACAAAAATAAAAATTAAAAAATTTAAATGAAAAATAAAGGATTTTATAAAAATCTAAAGTAAAAGTTTTAAGGAAAAAAGCACCCTTTCCCCTTATTAAGTATTTAAAATCAAAATTAACCAAATGAAAAACAAAATAGACAACTGTCTCTATAAAAATATCACACAATCTACCACTATTGCCATATTCAGGAGAAAATTCATAACCTGTTACCCCTTCTGAAAACAATTTGAGGCTTATGAAAAATATTCATTTTCACAGCCAATTGTTTCTAAGTTCTATGAAACGCCTGTGGGGTCCAACTGCTCAATACACTTCTCAATAAATTCCTTGAGGGGTTTAGTTTTCAAAATGCGGTAACTATTTCCACTGTAGGAGTACCTCAGGGTCTCCTCAAATGTGACATAATACACAAAACTATTTCAATAAAATCTACCCATATGTTGCTCCATACCTTCTGAGCCCAGCAGTGTGCCTATACAGCAGTTTACAACCACATATGGAGTTTTTCTGTAAACTGCAGAAGTAGGGTAATGCTGCGTTATAGGAAAAAATTGATTAAGATGGAAAATCTGCAATTTCAAAAGTGACATTTTGAAACTCCAACTCCGTTTTTCTTGAAGATAAAGCATATCAACTCAAATTTACCACTAGCATCATGTATGATGTTTCACGAGAAAATAGTCTCAGAATGGCTGGAATCAGTGGCGTAGGGATCGCCATAGCAACCATAGCAGTGGCTATGGGGCCCTAGGCCACTGGGGGCCCATCCGGGCCGCCTTCTGTTTTTTCTTTTGATTTTTAGATTTATTTTAAAAAAAAAATTATTAACACACACACACACTACACACAGGCAGCCAGGCCCGAGCCGCTATTTAATAAAGCAGGCACCAGTGCGACTATGGAATCCGCTGCACGCGTGAGTGGATGCCATATTTAAAATCCCGACCACCCATGCATATATAGGTAAAGCGGTCTGGAACAGGTTAAGTTGTTGAATCATCACGAGGTGCTGGACAGATTTCTTCTTCTACAGCTTACTTGTACTCACAGTCAGTAATGCTGGGGAGAGTGTGATTCTCTTTTCCCCAAAGTTTGCAGTGTGTGAACTACCTACTCTCTTCACTCATATACAGCCTATGTAATTCTCCCCTTTCCCTTGTGTGTTTTTCTCCCTTTGTACAGCCTGTGTGAGTTGCACTCCTTGGATACTTTACCCTTTTACCGCTCTGATCTGCAGTGCACAACTTCCTCCCCCTCACTGCTGCTAACTCTAGCACTGACAGAAGTACACAGTAGAAAACTAGTAGTCAGTTTTTAATAAATAAAAAAATTAGAAAGTTGCTTAATTTTTCATTTAGGAAGCAAGTGACAAATAAAAATATCAGTGCAATGGTATCCATAAACTTCAATGAGTCAACAAACATACAGACTTAAATCTGCAGCTGCAGCCCCCTCTTCTCCCTGTTCTTCTCTGTCTTCTATTAATTGAATTACTCTAAATGAATCGTTGGTGACTGAGGAGGTGTTCTAAACTGCATTAGGAAAATGTAACATCTGCGATCTGTGAAACTGATTTCTACAGGTTAATAAGACCACTTTTCTCTGAGCCAGATGGTCCCAATCCTCACACTTCGCCTTTGATATTAGCCCCCTTGATTTCCTATCATCTGGCCATGCAGTGACATAAGGGGCGAAGTCTCATCCCACAGTCACCAAGCAATAGATTGGTGACATGCAACTTCTATCTCACACTAAAGATTTCTGTGCTTTCCTATATGAAACTGCCTCAGCCTGTGTCTCCTCTTGATAGATTTCTACCGTTCCTCTTTTAGAAGCAAGAGACAGGGAGAGCAGTGTGAAGGTGCATCTCACAGGATACACTGGAGATTCTGCACACATGGTGCCCAGAATTAAAATAGTATAGAGGCACAGAGAGCCACTGGCTCCCTGCCAAGCCATACACTCTTGTAGGCCACATCAGGACTGACTAGAGAGGAGGAGCAATGTCACTGATGTCAGGTCTGAGACAGACGAAGTGACAGATTACGGGGGGAGGGCCACTATGGGGAGCATCTATGAGCAAGTTTTGGACTCCAGGCCTGACTCTAGGTGCTGGACATGATGGATTATCTGACGGGGGCTCGACTGTAACAGTAACAGTAATACATATTTTATAGCTGTGTACAGTGAGCTAAAATAATGTGGAGATATATGTGTGTCTATTTCTATATTCACACATATATCTGTAAAGATCTATTCTAGTTTTGGTCTCAGGAAAAGAAGTCATTTGTCTGTGTCTCCCTCGTGAGCGTCACTTGGGATCATTATGAGCAGAAGGTATATCCCTGAGAAGTTCTCAAGTTCTCAAATCAGCTACATTTGTATATATGTAGTTAAGGCTGACAAGTCAGCCTGTATTTGTGGGAGGGGCGGAGGTGCTCTTAAATACTAAGGCGTGATATCTCCCGCTGCCCGTGAGCTCTCTGTGCCCCTCCCACCCTCCCTTTTTCTTATATCTTACCATGGTGTGCCCCCTTATAGGCCTACCCTCGTTCATGGCTAAGGGCACACCACCAGCCATCCAGTCCAGGTCAATGGTAGGTAAACAGGTCAGGTCTGATCCTCACCACTTCTTCCACACAGGTTCTCTCATCCGCAGCCATGACCACAAATATATATATATGTTAATGGATGTGTTCATATGCCGGCAAAGAGCAGGAATGACCTCTATATGCTAATGTTTATGCGATAATGTATCGGAGGGAAATGGTATTTTTATCCACCAAGATGTAGCGTGACATCTATATGTTACTATTTATGGGATAATGCATCTGAGGCAGATGGTATTCTATTCACCAAGATGTAATAAGGATGGGAACCTCATAGATTCTTGGGAAAATAGCGGTATGGACAACCTAATGACATATGTGCCATCATCTAGGCAAACTCACTAGGGAGTAGGCATGGTGAACACATATATGAAATCTGTATAAAAAGGCACACTATACAACACTGAATTGAGTCTCTCCTATGGGCCAACTCCGTGCACCTAGGTCTCGTCACAGTCTCTTGAATCAAAAAGCCATTTGGGAAAAGGGACTGCTTCCTCGAAAAGCATGCTGAAAGATATGCGGACCATAAGATCAGCTAAGTAAGATTATTATTGCCTAAGCTTTACTTGGCTAAGTTGCATCAGTTATTATTATTAGTGACTAACTTTTCACAGTCCTTATTGTATGTCATCTGTTACTGTATAGTTTGATCTTAATTTTGTTATTATTAACATTATTATTTGGTGCTTATACTTTTTATTTTGTTATCATTTACTTGCCTATTTTATATCTTTAATTAAACTTGTTAATATTTGAAAGTGTCTGTGACTACTGAATTACACATTCAGATGTTTCCTGAAGGAACCCTCAGGGTGTAAGCTTGAAAGGTTGCACTTTCTGATACACCTGCGTAATGAAATACAGTGACTGCGATGGGCCCTGCCTCCAATGCATTGAAAAATAGCTGCTGGCGTCTGAGCTCCCCCAAATGAACCTGCTCATCGGACCCCTGACAGCAATACTGACAGTACTCTGTGCTTGCCATCCATACACATGACATGGAACAATAATGAATTGCACAACATTAAAAAATAAATACATTTGCAGATACCCTAAGCTCCAGCTATACAATATGAATTTCCCATTGCCGTTGTATAGCATTTTCAGATTACTACTCCAGAGGGCAGTACACTAATAAATTGGGCTCGGAACATCTTTGGTTACCTTCCAACCTCATCTGCCAAAATTAATGAAGGAATGTCCTCAAGAAAAAAGTTATGGAATTTATTATATCAAAAATAAAGGAAACATTACAAAGAATTCAGATAAGCAATATGGGAAATGTGAAGGTCTCACACAACAGCATGGGCAGAGCAGGATGTGTCTGTGTGTCAAAGGAGTGAACTACCGTTAGCTTAGCATCTACTGCACTGACAATAGTTCTTATTGACAGCAAACAGGGATCTAGCTACAAGGGGAGAAGAGTAGACAACTGTTGCACCTCTGCCCTGGTGGGCCCCATAGGCCCTTTTCCTAAGGACCCTGGTATTATAAATAGTGTATGGTAGATGGGGACCCTGTTATTTCCTTTATTCATAGTTTTATTAAATTGAAGACCATGTGGAAGAGATAACTAGAACATCCATACAGTATATTAGTAGAATTGTGCATCAGGAAATTATGGTTATACAAGCTTTAACAATTGTTTTTTGTTATCAGCATACTCTACTACTACGTACTAATAATTATATTGGCTACATAAATACAAATCAAGGCCATATTCTCGAGGAAAGCTAATTATATTTAAGAAGACTCCAGAAGAAAGCTTTTATGGGCAGTGAGTGTGGACCTACTGTACCAACTAACCAGTTTGACTTTAGGCTAACTCTAATTGGATTATCCTGGTGGTCCCCTGGTTTTTTACCCTTAAAGGGAATCTGTCACCTGGTTTGAGCATATTAAAGTGTTACTACTACCATGTACAATAAAATGCCTTATTTCTTGCTGTAGTCTTCATTTTTTGTTACATGGTTTCATTAGCGATAAAATCCACTTTTTCTGTTATGCAAATGAGTGTCCAAGGTGCCCAGAGGGGCGTTATTATCCTACTCTGGAGCCCAGTAACTCCCCTCTACAGTGCCCAGCCTGCCTCCTTTATAGCCCAAGCACGCCTCTTTTAGCATAAGTAATTGCCCATACCGAACTCTTTGCCGCCGCCCCCCTCTGCTATGTGAAATCTCACGCAGGAGCAGTACCGCAGACTGCCTGAGCCTGCGCGATATAGAAGCTCCTGAGGGCAATAGTTTTCAAATTTATCACTGGGCTCGGCACATGCCCAGTGACACATTTTGAGCTGTTGCCCTCAGGAGCCTCTACATCGCGCAGGCAGTCTGTGGTACTGCGCCTGCGTGAGCTTTCACATAGCGGAGGGGGGTCGCGGCAAAGAGTTCGGTGTGGGCAATTACTTATGCTAAAAGAGGCGTGCTTGGGCTCTAAAGGAAGGCGGACTGGGCACTGTAGAGGGGAGTTACTGGGCTCCAGAGTAGGATAATAACGCCTCCCTAGCATCTGCGCGACAGGGAGATGCAGCGGCGGCTGTGCCTGCATCAGAAAGGTGACGGGTGCTGGGGAGTAATGTAAGTACAACCTCTGTGAGGGGGTCGGGCATATGGGGGGGCATTATAGGTTTTAGATAATCCCTTTAATCCCTATACAGGTATCTGGTCTTCACTGCAGGGAGCCAACAGGCTGCTAACTCTTATGATAGTCCCAGGATAATTGGTGGCTGACCCATGGAGATCAGAGATGTCCATGCAAAGCACCAAGAGGCCTGGTGATACTTATAGTCAGGAGACAGATTGAGGTTGGAGAAGGCAATGTACAAATGAATCTGAGAAACAAATATGAGATCAGGGCAGGCGGCAATGGAGCAATATGAGAAACAGGCTAGGGTCAGGGCAGATGGCTAGTAGTCAGAGTCAGTTGTCAGGCTGGAGTTCAGCACATAAGTAGTCAGACTTATAAAATTACACCTTTGCCGGTAACAAGAGACTAGGTAACCAATAGTGCAGGCACCCTTCCACTAGGAAGAGCGCCATAAATACATAGGGATGATCAGGCATTGGCTGGAAAAGGATTTGGATGTGCACATGCTGGCCCTTTGAGAGGTCAAGAGTGAGAGTTTGCGCTCCCTATAGAGCAGGAAAGAAGGCCTATACACAGATGCACCAGCTATAGTCTGCAAAAGACCCTGGCAGCCAGAACTACCAGGGTCAGAGGGAGAGGAGCCAGACAGGACAGAGAGCATGTGTGTAGAACGCATGTCTATTTCCACAAAAGGAAACAAAGGAGGGGTCGGCACAGGGCGCCAGCAGAATAGAAACACAGCCAAGATGAGAGTACAATTCATGAGAATTAATACAACTCTTTTCTAGTAAGGCTGCTGCCTTGTCCAAGGCCAAGGTCACATCTTGGTACATACTTAGACAAGGCACACTCTTTGTTGGCCAAGCTGTACACAAAAAAGTTATTGGCTATACTGTAAAGTATAATAAATTATAAAGTGTACCTTGCCTTTAAACAAACTTTGCATTATTCATTAGTACAGTGTGTATACATGAAAAATAACACTATTTCTGGCCACTATATGGTTTGTATCTGGCATTTGTTGTTTTTCTTCTCTGTGTGATCTTCAGTTTGCTGGGTGGAGACTAGCTGCCATCCACTGCACCTAGAAAGTGGAGGAGAACCTTCTTCCTAACTGTCTCTTACACATTCAAAGCAGCCCCAGGATCATGGAGGAGAAGTCCTGACCTGCACTAATGGAAATTTAGCAGTCTCTCTTGCTGTGCCTGTCTCTGACTTCCTGTGCCTGTCTCTGACTTCCTCTCTTGGGCTGTTCAAAAGAATTTTCAAAAAGAAAATCATTTAGCAAGCTGGAAGGGGGAGGTAAACAGCTGATAACAGGAGAACTGAACATTTCTCTCTGATAAGATGTATTACAAAGTCTCTTATGGTCACTTGTACTATTGATTTACACAAAGTTGTGTTAAAACTCAAAGGGGTTGTCCAACTTCAGCAAATCGCAAAATAGAATTTATCATGTAGACAAAGTTAATGCAAGGCACTTACTAATGTTTTGTGATTGTCCATATTGCCTCCTTTGCAAGCTAGATTCCTTTTTCCATTTAATTATTGAGTAGTAGAATGGAGAACCGCACTCAATTCAGTAGTCTCTGGTGCCAATCAACGGCTGGGAGCAGCCAATGTACATATAGCGAAAATTGAGGCACACACATTTAAATTGTTGCAATAAAAAATGTTTTTTTTTTTTAAGTTTTGCAGTAGTTTCATTCAAAAGCCCAATATTGATCCTTGGTACCAACAGTGTATTTAGACCAGACGTTTCGATCATTTCAGACCTTCATCAGTGGTCACATTTTTTTATCTGTTCTGGCAGGGAGATTTGGACATCCGAGCCCTGATGTCCGAATCTCCCTGCCAGAACAGATAAAAAATGTGACCACTGATGAAGGTCTGAAATACACTGTTGGTACTAAAGATCAATATTAAAAAAAACGTAAAAGTAAACATTTTTTGATTGCAACTATTTAAATCTGTGTGCCTCAATTTTTGCTATATTTTCCATTTAATTATACACTGCTCATATTCAGAGATTGCTACCACTATAATCCATCAGTGGTGGCCGTGCTTGCATACTACAGAAAAAGAGCCAGCCTGGGAGTGTGCATATGCGCAGCAGTCTTGTCCGGGCCACCGCTGCAAATGAGCAGTGTATAATGATGGAAAAATGGATCCAGCCAGCAAAGGAGGCAACATGGACAATCACAATACATTAGTAAGTGCCTTGTATGACATTGTCTACATCAGGGATGCTCAACCTGTGGCCCTCCAGCTGTTGTAAAACTACAACTCCCACGATGCCCTTCTGTAAGATGATAGATGTAGACTGTCAGGAAATGATGGGAGTTGTAGTTCTACAACAGCTGGAGGGCCGCAGGTTGAGCATGCCTGGTCTACATGATAAATGCCACTTGCTGAAAGGGCGCCTCCTTTAAGGTGCAATTACATGCTCTGATCAATGAGGCAATCATCAGGAAGGGGCCATACCTTCCCAATAAATAATTGCTTGGTCATCAGTGGAGGAAAGAGCTGCATTTACATCCAGCAATCTCCTCCACTGTATGGGGACTAGTGATGGTTACTGCCATCATTAATCCTCATACAGGTTGTTTCTGAGCAGCAGATCACTCTTCACACAGCACGATCTGCTGCCAGAAATTAAGATTTCATGAGCTGCCCGAAAGATCATTTCACCCTATAAATGAGCGTTTTGCTTGTCCATTGGGTGATCTGCAGCACATTTACACAGGCAGATTATCGCAAAAAAACACTGGCAGTGTTTAACTCTATTCCCATTTAACTACTATTTCAATGTACAGTGTATTATTACCCACCACATCCTACCTGCATCTTGGTATGCAGAGGCGTCGCTATAGGGAAAGCAGGGGAAGTAGCTGCTTTGGTGCCCGAACTCAGAAGGGGCCCACCTAGGAGGAGGTCTAACAGAATTTATTATCTGGACCCCCTCAACAGTATAATACAATGACATTAGATACAGTGACACTGTAGCAAACAGATGGAGCAGCTGCCAGGCCTTGTCTGAGAGTGATCCTGACTAGCCTCAGTAGTAGGGCTTGCACAGGAGTCGGGAGGTGCTGAAGGAAGGGGGGCCCGTTCCAAAATATGTTGTGGGGCCCAGTCATTTCTAGTTACACCACTGCTGGTATGCATCATGTTATGCTAGAATGTCCTTAAATGGAGTCTGTTAGGCCAAAGGTGTTGTGAACTGTTTCTGGCATATATTCCGGCTTTTGGCCAGCAGAAAATACTACACACAGCATTTTTTGTCTGGTCGAATGGTGGCATATATGCTGGAAAGCAGGAAATCCCTGCCAGATCTCATTATAAAGACTGGCGATCTGGCAGTGTACGGTGGTATACGTCTATGTGGGATACAGTGAACTCCGGCAGCCTATTCCTCCACCAGAACAGACTGCTGGAGTTCATGCAGAGGTGAATGCATCCTTACATTAACCAGGATCTGTTTAACTCCCATTTGTTTGAATGGGCATCAATCGAGCTCAGTTTGCATCAGTTTTTGTCAGTTCCGTCAGACATCAGTTATTTTTGATGAGAGAAAAAGTCCTGCATGCTGAACTTTTTCTCCCATCAAAAATAACTGAAACCTAAGGTTGTGCTGCCTGGGTCCGCAATTCCGTTCCCGAAAAAAATAGAACATGTCCTATTTTTGTCCGCAATTGCGGACAAGAATAGGCATATTCTATTAGTGCCGGCAATGTGCTGTCCGCAAAATGCTGAACGCACATTGGCGGTTTCTGTGTTTTGCGGATCCGCGGATCCGCAAAACACACACGGATGTGTGAATGGACCCTAAGTAACTGACACAAATTGATGCACAATTGATGCTCCAAATCAAACAGATCTTTTTTCTTTTCTTCTGATGGATAAGAATAGATAGCTCAATACAAATGTGAACACAGACTAAGAATTTCATGTACATCACCAGAACCCTGAAAATCAAGATCTACATAAATGTTAAGTATAGCCTGTGGGGTTCTAAAATTAATATAACTACCTGACATGAAATTATTAGGCTTCAGTGACGTATGTCTCGAGTATTCCATAAAAAATGCTGAATAAGATAGCGCAACATGCAGCACTATTCTATTTGGAAACCCAATGAACCCTGCTATAGTCAATGGGGATTTTCGAGCACTATTGGTACCCATTATTTGAAGGACCTGGAACTGCCAATATTTTCATTGTTCTGCTCTTATAACAGAGCAGAACAATGGAAATAATAATGTAGACATGAATGCAGCCTCAAAGGGGCAGTGCCGAGTTTTCAAATTAAACTTCAAGTGTGGATAGGGGTAAACTGACTAATCGAGAAGCACAGCGCATACTTGACAAGCTGCTTGATCAGATTGGAGGGATTGTTCACGTTTTATATATATATATATATATATATATATACAGGGGCATAACAATCGGAGAAGCCACTGTTTCGGGGCCTCCGAGCTCAGAAGGGTCCCGGAAACTGTAGCATGACTGCCTATTTCAAAAAGATGCAGAGGCCAGCGGCTGCTATACCCTGATGAAGGAACCTCAGAGCCTCTCAGACACATCGCGTCTTCCTGAGAAGGTGTTGGAAGGAAAGACGCAGCAGCCTGAAGAGATGCAACCAGCCTGTAAGTCAGTCTGCACTGTCTCTTCTCTGTGGGATGGAGGGAGGTCAGGGAGCTCTTGAATAAGTTGCTGTCTGGATTCTGTAGGGCCAGCAGTTACAATGCTTTGATTTGATGATTTAATAGTTTTTACTGCCTTATTGAGCAGTTTGTTTGCGTTCACAGACTCCCTGACACCTACCCTGCCCCACAGATTCCTTCTCTTATCTCATTCTCACCAAGTCCCTACTGTCTCATTTCCTCCCTCATTTATCCAGAGCTCCTGTCAACTCCACCTGTTCCACCCCTCCTATCTCTTATTGCTGTTGGCCTGTTGCTCTGCAGAGACCTCCTGCCTCCTACTTCTTGTAGGTATCCCCCCAGAGCCCCTTCAACCTGCTTGCTGTGTGCACCCCTCTTGTCCATACAGGCAGGGCCACATCTAGGCCCTTGGGCGATAAATCTCAGTGGGCCCCCTTGTGGCATTTTTCTACAGTGACATGTCCCCCTGTGGCTCCCATACAGTATAATGACCTCCAATGCCCCCAGAAAGTATAGTTACCCCCCACAGCATAATATCCCCTAGTGACCGCCTGTATGGGGGTCACTGGGAGTGATTACACTGAATGGGGCCTCTGGGGGTCATTATACTGTATGGGGGGGTCATTGGGGATCATTATACTGAATGGGGGGCACTGGGAGTCATTACACTGTGTGTGGGGGGACACTACTCATTATACTGTGTAAGGGGCACTCACATAATGACCCCCCTCCCAATGGCCCCCTCACACAGTATAATAACCCTGGCCCCCTCATAGTGTAATGGCCCCCAGTGGCCCCCTTACATAGCTGTTATTGCTGGAGCACAGTCCTTTCATTCACTTACTGCAGCTCATCTCCCTGCACTTTGGCACGGCAGTGAGACACACGTCATAACATCACCGCTGGGCTGGGCCTAGAGGAGAGAAGGAGAGCAGGGAGATGACTGCCCTGTGCTCCAGCAATGAGCACTTCCATCTGTATTGATGGAAGCGCTCATAGCGGCCAGCACCCCCCCTGAGAGCCTGCACCCGGGGTCTACCACCCCCTCCTTGGCACGCCACTGTACAGTGGGCCCAGGGCCGGTTTTAGACAAAATGTGGTCCTGAGTAAAATCAAACGCGCGATGGAGAGAGAAGAAGTAAAATAGTCGCGGCACTCACCGGAGTAGGCAAAATGTTGCTGCTTTATTGGAGCTTCCTTAGAAGAAATAGCATAGTGGATCCAGGGGCAGACACGCTGTTGCAATCTGAGTAAAATCAAAAGTGGGGCCCCAAAACTTGTAATGATGTCACATTTTGTCGATTCTGGCCCTCCCTCACAGATTTACACCCCATAAAGCTCCACACACAGATCTGCGCCCTCATTGCCCCCAGAATACGCCACATGCCCTCTCTCCTCACAGGAATGACTTCCCTTCCCTCACAAACAGCTATAGCAATGGAGACGGTCGTCACACAGCATGTACCCCAGGACTGCACAGCACTAGACCCTCCCTCACCCGGCCGCTTGCAGGCATACATAACCCCTCTCTCCCAAAGTACCTGCACGAGCTCCAGTGTCAGTGCAGAAAGAAAGCTCTGTCCTACACAAACTTGGTCATGAGACCAGTAACCCCTTTCCGGCATCCGCCGTAAATGTACGGCACATGTCGGGTCTTTAAAGATGGCGTCCGCTCTGGAGCGGAGCCGGTTCCATATCAACTAGGTACCCACGGCCAATGTCCATGATCTGCGGTAATGCTGGCCTGGACATTTAACCACCCCAATACTGTGGTCAAATGTCAACACGGTATCTGAGAGTGTTAAAAAACGGAAGCCCGGGCTTCCTGCTCAGACGTGGCTTCCCCCCAGCGGAGATCCGGGAAAGCACCCTGTTAAAATGAGCCACAGCCTGTACTAGTCTTCCAGGCTCATTATTAGTATATCCCAGTTCAGGCCACTAGGTGGCAGCACTGAACTGTGATGTAGTGATTTCTATAAAGAATAATGGAGAAATTTCCATTATTCTGTATAAGTTGCAATCTGAAGATTAAAAGCTCTGGTCCACTTGGGGACCTAACAAAAAGTAATAATAAAAAAAAAAGTAAAAAAAAAACAAACTTAAATCATAAAATCACCCCACTCCCCCCCCAAAAAAAAACAACAACAAAAAAAACATTATTGGCATCGTTGCATGCGAAAACACTCATACTATTAAAATATAACAGAACATGTAACAGAAAAAAATAAAAAAGGCTGAATTGCCGTTTTTTCATCACTTTATCTTCCAAGAAAACTGAATAAAAAGTGATCAAGTTATAACCCCCCAAAATGGTATTGTCAAAAAAAGATAGATTTTCCCTCAAATGAGCCCCCATACATCTCCGTAGACATAGCTATAAAAGTTATGGGGGTCACTGGGGGTTCTGTTGGGGTTGCCACCTTTCCCCCCAAAAAAATACTGGTTACTAGTGATGAGGTGCCATATTCGATTTCGACGAAATTCGCGAATATTCGATAGAATATTCGTTTTATATTCGTCGAAATCGAATATTCGTCATTATTCTTGTTATCGCGATTAATATGCGATTTAAATAATCGCGTATTGCGATTGTAACTTAAAGGCTACTCTCCTATTGAAATAGCAATGCGATTAATTCAAGTTATAATAATCGAATTTCGATTTTAACTTAGCACTGCTATATTCGTTTTGTGGAATATAACGAATATATTCGTCATATTCGCTAATTCTACCAAGCCAACCATAGTAAACCAGGTCCAAGTTGAAATCGCAATTCGATTAATTCAAGTTATAATAATCGAATTTCGATTTTAACTTACCACTGCTATATTCCATATTAGGCTAGAATTAACGAATATGGAATATAGCAGTGGTAAGTTAAAATCGAAATTCGATTATTATAACTTGAATTAATCGCATTGCTATTTCAATAGGAGAGTAGCCTTTAAGTTAAAATCGAAATTCGATTATTATAACTTAAAATAATCGAATTGCGATTTCAACGTAATTCTCAAATCCGACAGTACATTCTAGTATATGGAGACGTTCCCATGGTGATGGGGACGCTCCATGAGCACGGAAGTCGGCAGAAGCGGCAACGGGCACTGACTGGAGCAGCCAGGAAGCCAGGAATCCAAAGGACTGGTAAGAACAACTTTAGGGAAGTGGGAAAGAAAAAAATATAACAATTAAAAAAAAAAAAAAAAACACGAATATTCGAAATATCGAATTTATATCACTTTATTCGAAATATTCGCGAATTAGCGAAGTGCCGATATTTGCGAAAAAAATTCGATATTCGAATATTCGCGCTCAACACTACTGGTTACACAAATTAAAAAAGTTGGGGTGTGTATTTAAGCTTTATTTAGCCTCTTATTTTTTTTATGATTCTGCTGGGATTCGCACTCACATCCAACTACATTAAAGGCAAGAACCTTGACCACTGAGCTATAGAGCTTTATGTTAAACTGCTATAAATATATTATGCTTAAACACCTCATTAGTACTTTTCCACATAATATGCATTCATATATATCAGAAGTGTGATTTTATATATTTTTTTTAGTGATTACATATTTATTTTAAGTCCTACATTTTGAAATTACTAAAAAAAAATATCAAATGATACTTCTGCTGTATAGAAATACCTAATACATGAGAAACTACTATGAGGTTTTTCTGCCACAGTTTAGCATTGAGCTCTATAGCTCAGTGGTTAAGATAGAAGGTTGTGAGTTTGAATCCCGGCAGAGACATTTCAGAAATAGAGGCTAAATTAGACTTAAATACACAGGGTATCTCCAAGAATGCTGACAATGCTTGGTGATACCCCCTTCATGTTCATAGCGCTGACTCCATATATAGGCATAGCCATATATGGAGTCAGAGCAGGGACTCCTAATCAAGGAATTGGAGTCCTGACTCTTCAATAACACTGCTGGAGGGGAATCCCCACTGTTCAGCGATCTGCCGGGACTAGACCTGAGTGGCCCCCCCCAGGAGCAGTGGGCCCCGAGACTTGCCAAGCGCTGGTGCCGGCTGTGCATACAGGGCCCTGGTCACATATCTCACTCCTCTTCCTTTCATTATGGTAGTGTCTAAATTCTATGCACTATAAGGACCTTCTAACATCACAGGGTCATGTGACGGTGCCTCCTAACCTTATACCCTGCGTTGTACCCTGTACAGTGCACCTAGTTCTACCTTGTACTGTGCCCTCTTAGAGTCTATACTGTGCCCCCTTATACCCCGTAATTCAGTCACTGTATGGCGATGCTATCCAGTCACTGTATAGCGGTGTTATCCATTCACTGTATGGAGGTGTTATCCAGTCATGGTATGAGCTATTATCCAGTATGGCAATATTATTTAGTCTCTGTATGTTGGTAATAGTTACTAAATGTATTATTGCTTGGGGGTAGTCTGCAATGTATTTACCAGTAGAGTAAATAAAGCCCTCTCTGCCCGCTGTGCACTAGTGCTTATTTTGGCATACTAAGACTGGATTCACATCACTTTTTACTCATCCGTTTAATGTATACAAAAAACGTGTACGTTAACAGATGCCTCCGGCTGATGCCATACAGTGTTAACGAAAACTTTTTTTTTTTACTGAACTCTATGGTCAAAGGGGGACCCGTACAATAATTTGTTGTGGGTCAGTTCTAGCTGTCCCTGTATATATCTACACATTCACATTATTAATTATTATGACCGCCAAGTGCAGCCTGAAGAGCAGCTAGATGGACTGGGAGTTGCTCAGTAGGGTCCTGGTCAATTGTCACAGGTATCTGGAGCCATGCTGGAGGGTGTGTGGGGGAGGAGCCATAGAGTGAAGGTTTTCGAAGTGTTCCCACAGGTACTTAATTGGGTTCAAGTCTGGGGAATTAGGAGGCCAGGGTAGTACTTGGAAGTCTTGATCATGCTCTTCCAATCAATGTATAGACATTTCTAGTGACATGTTGCATTGTCTTCACAATAGAAGAGTGGACCCAGATAATGCCATGAAAACATTCCCCAGACCATAATGCTGCCACCACCAGCTTGTGTTCTTCCAGTAATGGTTGCAGAATGTTTGTTCTCTGATGTTTTTCACCTGACACGACAATGTCCATCTATTCGATGAAGCAGAAAACGTGACTCATCAGAGAAGGAAACTGTTTGCTAATCAGCAAAGGTCCAATTCCGATACTGTTGAAAAAATGAAGCCTTTTCTGCAGATACAGCTTCGTTAGCACAGGTGCAGTGACCATCTATCTGCTTCGGAGCCCCATACACTGTAGAGTTCACTGAACTGTTATTTTAGACACACATCTGGTAGCCCCCTGGTTCATTTTGGTCGTGAGCTTCTCTACTATATGTCGGTGTGCCCTTGACCCTTTGTAGCCGACATTTACCACTCACACCAATGGCACAAGGTGATCTGCAGTTTCCATGTTGCTTATTCACACTGGTGCCACAAGCTACACGGTTTTAAAAATACTGCCTCCCTTGGCCCAGAAGTCAATAATCGTCAGTTTCTGCAACTCTGATAAATGGCTCCTTTTACTCATGACAGTAGTGAGGGATATGTGTGCAGACAGCCTATCACACACCTTATATACCCACCAAGCCAGCTCACATGTGACTTTCTTCATGAGCTATGCTCTGCCAACATCGAAAGTAGGAAGTGGTCATAATAGTGGGCCTCGACTATACTCGACTAATAGGACCGCTGAGCAGCATCAATCAATGTGTGCATGCTGACTTGTATCGCTGCAGCCCAGTGGTCCCTAGCAGTGCTTGACTGGGACTGAAAAGCAGCCCTTCCACACAAACCACACCAGCCCACATACAATATCACGCCCACCCCACCAGTCACAGAAACATAACACCATGCAATGCACACTGTGGAAATGTTTGCTTGGTTACTCCTCTTAACACTCTCTTAAAGAGTTAGTGTCATCATGATCAACCATACTGCCTGGTAGGGTTGATCATGCTGTTAAAACAATTCCTAGTATTTTTAAGTAGCGGTGTTCCCAAGATATGAGTATTTTATGATAATGCAAATTAGCCCTTTCAAGCACCAAGTGGCGGGCCAGAAGGCTAGAAGCACCGCTATTCTAAAGCCCATCTTCTCCGTGCATTCCCGCCTCCCCTTTGATTGACCTGCATATCTTAGGAAAGCTGTTAGTTAAAAATGTAACTAAAGCCTCATTCATATTGTTTTGGTCAGTGATTCCCATCAGTGATTGGGAGCAAAAACCAGGATTGGAGCCTCCACAGACTCTGCTGTTCTGTGTTTAGAGCCGCACCTGGTTTTGGCTTACAATCACTGATGGAAATTACTGACCGAACACTGACATGTAAATGAGTGGCCACACCTACTGATCTTTACACGACTTTAAACTGGATCGTAGTCTCTGCTTAGTTTCCCCAATATAGATCCCCTCTAGGTTGAGCGAATCAAATTAAAGTAGAATTCAATCTGAATTTCAGGATTTAACCTAAAATAGTGTAAAAAGAAATAATTATTTTTTCCATTTGCTCATGACGGGCCACCATCTTGATTAACGATCTTGGCTGAAATTCTGTGCATGGTGACATATGACATGACAAGTTGTCACTGACAACGTAATCTCGTCGCGAGCAAATGGAGGCAGGAAGTATGATTTTATTTTTTTTCTGTTAATTTTAAACACTTTTTACTCTCAGATGCAGCGATCATGAATGAATGCGGCATCTGAGGGCTACAATGATGGGGAGAGGAGCAATTGCCACTCCCTGTCATTGCACCCACTACTTACAAAAAAATGTGCATTGTGACGTAGTAGTAGTAGAGAAGTAATTTGTCATGAAGCAAATTTTCTTGTAAAATTCGGCAAAGCAGCCAAATTGAAGTTTGAAGAAATTCGCTCATCTGTAATCCCATCATTGGGTAACCTGAAAGATGGAAATGAGAAAGCATTGATAAAATATGAGTTCAGGTCCAGCATTTACTACTGTTACAATAGATTGTGCCAGTCTCTGCTGATGATGATAAAGCATTTTTGACAAGGAGATTCTTCAAAGGGGTTGTACACTTTGACCCTGATTTATCATGCCTTCACTCTAGTATTCTGGCTTCAAACAGTCACAGACTGGGGGTTTTGTAACTTATTGGGCTCACTTGTGTAAAAACTTTGCAACTTTTTGCATTTTCATCTCACTCTAGTTTTAAAATATAGGTGTGGTTCCCCCATGTTAATGAGTTTCACTCTAGATTTATCACTGAGACTTTTTGAAAAAGTTGCAATCTCACTCCAGTAGGAAAGTGGAGTAGGAAAGCTGGAGAAACATTTCCAGACAAAAGTGTTAGGTTTTAGGATAAGACAAATGTATCAAACATGCAACTTTTGATTAATGTGGCATAAAGTATGCCAACCCAGACTCAAGCAAAATTGACTTCAAATATTCCCCTCATGATAATGTCCCTCGTTTACCTTTACTTCCCAACATGGCCTGGAAACAGAACCTAAAGTCACTAAGCAAAGCTTTGTTTTAAACTATCTGCACCAATGTCTTGCGTTCTATAGTGCTCCTCCTTGTTTACTTTAATCTTCCTCATTACCAGTGCTCTGGTCCGAAAATCTCTTCTGATGGAGAGACATGTGACCAGACCCATCCATCAGCTCCCTCCATTGACTCTTACTGCCGAGAGTAAGTATGGGAGTTTTTTATGCAGTCTATTATCTTTGTTAAATTTGGATTGGAGATCAGCATCAATTTTCCTCAAGATGCTCAGTTGGGGGTTGTATGTGACCAGGTCCAGTAGGGTGGATGATACAGGGTTGAAAACGTTTGTAATTTGTGTAAGTTCTGGTGGGATCTTATTTAAAGGGGTTGTCTAATCATGGAGAATGCGGGCATATTGCTAGGATATGCCCCCATTGTCTAATAGGTACAATAGAAATGAATGGGAGTGGGGGCTGCGTATGCGCGGTACGCTCCCATTTACTTCTATGGGGAGCCGGTTTGGTGGTGGCGACCGGAGTCCTCCAGCCACCACCTTGCGGTGCTTCATTCCCGATATAGGTGCAGGTCCCAGTGGTGGGAACTGCACCTATAAGACAATGGGGGCATATCCTAGCGATATGCCCCCATTGTCTATGATGAGACAACCCCTTTAACCTCTTAAGGACACAGGGCGTACAGGTACGCCCTGATGTCCTGGTACTTAAGGAAATACCTGGAATTGGGTGCCTGCTGAAATCAATCAGCAGGCACCATGGGTCAATGCAGAGGTGGGCCCTGTGACCCCCCTGTATCGGCAATTGCTGCGTACTAACCCCTTCTATGCCGCTGACCTCGGCATAGAAGGGGTTTGTGTTTGAATGAGCCCATCGAGTCCCCGCACTGCTGTGGCGGGGACTCAATTTCTCAGAAGGCAGCCCGATGCCGTGCAGAGGCTGCCCAATGCCCTGCACGGTATCTGGACCTGCCTTCTACGGGTGCCGAGAAGATCCAGCCTCAGGCTCGGTCTCCTAGGCAACCTGTTAGTGTATGACTCAGTGTCATACACTGACAGGCAATGCATTACAATACAGATGTATTGTAATGCATTGCAGAGGGATCAGACCCCAAAAGTGAACATCAAAAATAAAGTAAAGAAAAAAAAAAGTAATAAAGTGTTTTAAATAAAATTAATAGAGTAATAAAATTAATAAAGTAAAAAAAGAAAAATAAACGCCACTTTCCCTGTAATGACAAGCTCTATAAATATATCACATAATCCACCCTGTCCGATAAATACCATAAAAATAAAATAAAAGGGTTGTAAAAAAAAGCAATTTTTGTCACCTTACATCACAAAAAGTGCAACACCATGTGATCAAAAAGGTGTATGCCCCCCAAAATAGTACCAATCTAACCGTCACCTCATCCCGCAAAAAAAGAGCCCCTACCTAAGACAATCGCCCAAAAAATAAAAAAAAATATGGCTCTCAGAATATGGAGACACTAAAACATGATTTTATGGGTTTAAAAAAATGCTGGTATTGTGTAAAACTTAAGTAAATAAAAGAAAAGTAGACATATTAGGTATCGCCACGTCCGTAAGAACCTGCCCTATAAAAATATCACATGACCTAACCCCTCAGATGAACACCGTAAAAAAAAAAAAGTAAAAACGGTGTAAAAAAAGAAATTTTTTGTCACCTTCCATCACAAAAAGTGTAATAGCAAGCGATCAAAAAGTCATACGTACCCCAAAATAGTGCCAATTAAACCATCATCTCATCTCAAAAAATGAGACCCTACCTAAGATGATCACCCAAAAACTGAATATAAATATGGCTCTCAGAATATGGAGGCACTAAAACATGATTTCTTTTTTTTTAATTCTAGTAAGAAGCAGGGCGGCACTACCTCCTTTGGATTCGCGGTGCACGTGTCCGTGGAATGGCATCCAGACAAACTTTTCAAAGAAAAAGCTCTGTTACTACTATGTTAACTGTTAAACAGTTTAATTTGAGAGTAAAAAGTAATTATACACCTCCCAGGACATATCATCCAGTTGAGACATTTGTTAAATTGGTGCAAAATGATGTGGATAAATTGTTGCAACAATGTAAACAAGGAAAGTTACATGTACATTATAATTTACCTGTGGAGGAGAAACATGCCCTTGACTCCTTATTAAAGGAGAAATCCTTAATAATAAAACCCGCAGATAAGGGGGGGGGGGGGGGGCCATCGTTATCTTAGACAAAGAATATTACGTTAGTGAAATTCTACAACAATTAGCGTTATAAAGGGTTCATGTTTTTCCCACCCTCACTCAGGTGAAAATATTCCAATAAGGGGCACGTTCACCTGTGATAGTAGATTTGTGGTTTACATTCTTAAATGTCCATGTGGATTACTATATGTGGGGGAAACCTCGATGAGAATGAAGGACAGACTAAGTAAACACAAATCTACTATCCGTAAACAGAATTTATTACTCCCAATACCCCTTCATTTTCATGATAAAAAACACAACATCTCGCAGTTGAGGTATCAGATTATTGAAGGTGTATCATTACCCTGTCGAGGGGGTGATAGAAATAAATTGTTATTGAAAAGAGAGGCTTACTGGATCCATCGTCTTCAGACAATGGAGCCCAGGGGCCTCAATCGTGAGTACAATGTGTCCTGCTTCCTATAAGGCATTCGGCCTTATGCAATCCGATAAATATATTTCTTTTTTTCTTCAGCGTGATTAATCACTTCAAGAATGGATTATTTGACTGAAAATCTTCGCCAGTATAGAGTGGATATGTTTTTGCGAATTTTCTATTGCGAATTTTCTATTGCAAATTTTTCATTGCGAATTTCTCATTGCGATTATTTGATATGCGAATTTTTATTTAATGAGGGAGGCGGAGCTCCTTTGATGATGTCAGTTCCTTAGTGTTTCATTTATGTATAAATAGCTGGAGTGTAAGATGTTTTATTGCAGTCTGATGAAAGCACACTTGTGCTGAAACGCGTCACTATGCCACTTGAATATGTGACTGAATAAATCTACATTGTGATCTACACCTGCGAAGTGCCGGTCTTTTTCTTTGAAACGTTAATTCTTTTTTTTTTATTAGATTATTGTGTAAAACTTAAATAAATAAATAAAAAGTATACATATTAGGTATAGCCACGTCCGTAACGACCGGCTCTATAAAAATACCACATGACCTAACCCCTCAGGTGAACACGGTCAAAAAATAATAATTGTGCTAAAAAAAAAAAAAAATTGTCTCCCTACATCACTAAAAGCGCAACACCAAGCGATCAAAAAGGCATATGCCCCCCAAAATAGTATCAATCTAACCATCACCTCGACCCGCAAAAATCATACACTACCCAAGATAATCACCCAAAAACTGAAAAAACTATGTTTCTCAGACTATGGAGACACTAAAACATGATTTTTTTTGTTGAAATTTTTTTATCATTGTGTAAAACTTACATAAATAAAAGAAAAGTAGACATATTAGGTATCGCCACGTCCACAATAACCTGCTATATAAAAATATCACATGTACCCTAAAATAGTACCAACAAAACTGCCACCCTATCCCGTAGTTTCCAAAATGGGGTCCTTTTTTTTTTGAGTTTCTACTCTAGGGATGCATTAGGGGGCTTCAAATGGGACATGGTGTCAAAAAAACAGTCCAGCAAAATCTGCCTTCCAAAAACCGTATGGCATTCCTTTTTTTCTGCACCCTGCTGTGTGCCCGTACAGCAGTTTACGACCACATATGGGGTGTTTCTGTAAACTACAGAATCAGGGCCATAAATATTGAGTTTTGTTTGGCTGTTAACCCTTGCTTTGTAACTGGAAAAAAAATATTAAAATGGAAAATCTGCCCAAAAAATGAAATTCTGAAATTTCATCTCTATTTTCCATTAAATTCTGGTGGAACACTTAAAGGGTTAACAAAGTTTGTAAAATTAGTTTTGAATACCTTGAGGGGTGTAGTTTGTAAAATGGGGTCATTTTTGGGTGGTTTCTATTATGTAAGGCCTATTTCACACTACCGTATGGCTATTTCAGTGTTTTGCGGTCCATTTTTCACGGATCCGTTGTTCCATTTTTTGTTTCTGTTGTGTTTCCGTTTCGGTCCCGTTTTTTCGTTCCATTTTTCCATATGGCATATACAGTATACAGTAATTACATAGAACAAATTGGGCTGGGAATAACATTTTCAATAGACCGTTCCGCAAAAAATGGAAGGGATACGGAAGACATACGGATGCATTTCTGTATGCATTCTGTTTTTTTTTTGCGGGCCCATTGACTTTAATGGAGCCACGGAACGTGATTTGCGGCCAAATATAAAACATTTTCTATCTTTGCACGGAACAGAGATACGGAAACATGGAAACTAAATGCATACGGAGTACATTCCGTTTTTTTTTTGCGGACCCATTGAAATTAATGGTTCCGTATACGGAACTCAAGAGACAGCCCGGAAAACGGAAAAAAAAGCGGTAGTGTGAAAGAGGCCTAAGCCTCACAAAGTGACTTCAGACCTGAACTGGTCCTGAAATAGTGGGTTTTAGAAATTTTCTGAAAAATTTCAAGATTTGCTTATAAACTTCTAAGCCTTGCAACATCCCCAAAAAATAAAATGTCTTTCCAAAAATGATCCAAACATGAAGTAGACATATGGGGAATGTAAAATAATAACTATTTTTGGAGGTATTACTATCTATTTTAGGAGTAGAGAAATAGAAATTTGCAAATTTGATAATTTTACTGCAAATTTGTTGCTGCACATCAATCTGGGAATAAGGCCATTTCCAAATAATATGAAGTCCATTATTCTACAGTGAGAAAGATTATTCACAAGTGGAAGACAGTTGACAGTCTTTCTAAGGGCCCATTCACACGACCGTATTTTTCTTTTGCTGATCAGATGCAGACCCATTCATTTTAATTGGGAGCAAAAAGACACCGTGTTCTGTCTGCACTTCCTTTCCACAGTCGCAGAAAAAAAAGAAAGGACATGTCCTATTCTAGTCTGTTTGGTGGACAACAATAGACATTTCTATCATAGGGAATGACCTTTCGATCTTCAAAATGCGGAACACACATGGCCAATATCCCTGTTTTGATGATCTGTACTTTGCAGTCTGCAAAAACATATACGGTCGTGTGTGTAACGTAATGAGAATTCGAAAGATTTGAGAATGAATAAGCTTACGCAGGCTTAGTGAATAAATATATTTACTAAGTGTGATTAAATATACAATAACACAAACAAATCACATACAGAATAATAAGTAAATAAACATCACTAGCCTAAATATGCAACATATTCTCTCTATAGGGATGCTCACCAGCTACAAACAAACTGGAGCACTGCTTGCCTTCTACCTTAAGACACTTGAAGAGATACAAATAAATATATGAGGGAAATTATAAGGCGTCCATTTTGTATACATATTCATTTTATATCTATGTTTAACTTGCGCTTACACAAGAGGGGGATTTACCCTTGGGAGGCAAGAGTACAAATTCCACAGTGGGCCCCTACTCCCCCTATGCTGACCATTCTTTTTCTTATCTGAAACCAAACATAGAAACTCAAAGCTTGTGTACAATAGGACAGTTTCTACTATGTCGGTCTGTGTAAAAATACGTGCACTGCTCATTTCAATAAAGAGGCCATTATGAGAAACACAGGTTGCTGTGTCTTTATGTTTTGACCTCGAGCCGGCTCACTCAATTTCCGAAAAATTAGGACACCACATCACATCAGAAATGTCGGTTTGCGACAACAGAAAATGGCGACCGAAGAGGAACAGGACATCTAGTTAAGGGCATTCGGATCAACAACGGCATGTGCTCCACTGGGACGGACAGACCATAAAGCAGCTGCATGGTAGGTAAGAAGTTCTATTCTTACAAAATGACCCTCTGTCCCTCCCTGTGTTGACTGCTAAGATCTGGGTGAGTCTTACATGTTATAATTGTCCTGTCCAATTAACTGTAATATTGATGTGATGTTGGTTTAATGTTATGCTGCCAATGTGGAGTTGAGACAGTCTCCACAGACCAGGGTTTGTCACGGGCAACTGGTATAATTAAAATCGCCCTATATACCAAGGCAAATTAGATTATATATTCATGGGCAGAGATACCGCCCAACTACCACTGAGCATGTGACATCCACTAGGTAGTCAAAATGATAAAGTGTATAGATAGCTTAGATAGGGGGAAAAGCCTAGGGCAATAGTAATGGCAGAAATAGGAGGCCTGGGGCAATGAAATAAGTACCAGGGAGAGAAAAGAAAAAAAATTCCCTGTACACGCCCTAACTAGGCCTCAGCCCAGGGACAATACCTGGTGGTGGAATTTCCCTGTCCTCTTACCTACCCTGTCTAACCCTTGGAGGCCCTCCAAGGTTAAAAAAAATCCCCTGGGGTAGAGGATTGATATAAAGGTAGTGAAAAAGTACCCCTTGATAATAATTAGTTGGAAATAACAACCCAAAGCGTTTCCCCTCTTCCTGGGTTCCTCAAGATGTCGATAATAGCTAAGTACATATAATGTTGGTAACATACTTTATCCAAGAGATAGTAGATACCATACTTATTTAGAAGATAAGACAAGAAAGGCAGACCTTATGGTAGAAGCTGAATACATCAAGAGGAGCTGAGTACATCACATGTTCCCTGCTTTTAAAGGGAAATTATACCACCTACAAATGAAAGACAACAGATGTATATGTCTGCTAAATACATGCTTATAAATGGTGGAAGCATATAGTGCAGGGTTGTGAACTTACAAGTGATGTGCCCCATTCAAAATCAGATGCTCGATGTGGCAGTGGGGCATGCCCGTACTGTGGAGGTTTAAATAGCAGCACCCACGCGCGTATCACTGCATAGGTGAAGGCGCTTCCAGTCTGTGGAACGCACGCAGTGTCTCCACCTCCGGCGTTGTGGAGCGCATGTGTCACTTCCGGTTCGGTGCCCGAAATACGCTCCAACAACGCCGAGATATGGAAAAGAAGGGGCATCTGAGGAGGCAATGTTTGCTTAGTTATGCTGAGAGACCGCCCTGCAATAAAACAACTGCTGTGCCAGGCAGAAGATAATAGCAGATAAGACACAAAGGCAGGCAGAATAAAAATATCCACATTTTCTTATATACCATGAGCCATTACATTATGCTCATGCTACAGGGAATCAGTCTCCCTTATTCAAAAGCATTATGCCCTCCTACAGTTAAAAATATCCCAGAAAAATGCTGCACCGGATGGGCACACACAGCAGTCGTAGATCACCTGAACAAAAAAATTGTCAGGTTGAGAAGAACAAGAGAGGTGCTTCAAATTATTGTCACCCTAATATAAATTATTATGATTACTTTTCACATTTCTGACCAGTTGGGGCTATAGTTTATATACAGAAGAAGAGGTCTCAAATGAAAAAGGAAGACCAACTACATCTCCAAAAACACCAGACACAGTGATATATGAAACAGGTAAAAGTCAACCTCTCATTGAGGCCAAAGGGTGACTGTGATCTGAATCTATAAATCCATTCCGCCTCCCTTGGGAGAATTCTCTTGTCCTAATCTCCCTTTCTGGGGGAGACGGGGACAAGCTCCAGAGCTGAAATTTTTTGGACTTGGGGGTTCGCACCATTGTATTCGTTTATGTGATTTGCAACTGGTGTGATGTTTTTCTTCCTGACATCATTGACATGCTCGCATATCTTTTTTTCTGAGCTCCCTAAAAGTCTTCCCGATATAATCCTTCAGACAGGGGCATTGACACATATAAATAACCCCAAACTACTGTTAACAAAATAATCACGGATGGTTAAAATCTTATTGGTGGCTAATCATGTGATTGTTTTAGATACATTAATGAACACACATGCTTTGCAAGTCCCACATCTAAACATGCCCACAGGTCGACGGTCCAGCCACATCCCAGGTGCCACGGGAGGGACATAGTGGCTATGTACCAGTCAAACCCTTATGCTCCTGCCCCTTTGGTATGTTATACTGGGATGGGGAGAGATGTTTGTTCCACATTAGGTTCTATCCATAGTATTGGCCAGTATTTCTTCAAAATCGTTTTCACCTCTACATTAGCCGCATTGAACATAGAGATGAGGCTGGTCTGCGTCTGTTCACCTTCTACAGATTTTTTGGGGGAAAGTAAGGTCTCCCTATTTATGGCCAATGCATGTTGAAACGCCTTTCTCAGAGTGGCCTTGGTGTATCCCCTGTCCAATAATCTGTTATATAATTTTTTTTATTCCAAATGGAAATCATCCATGTTGGAACAGTTCCTACGTACTGGCCTCTCGGGATGCCTTTTTTCTGGGGAACAGGATGATGGATTTCCCAACGCAGGATTGCATTAGTTTACGTGGGTTTTCTAAAAATAGTAACGGTGATGGTGAGTTTATCCCCTCGTTTATGGATGTTCACATCCAAGAAATTGATATGCTCTTTTTGTATTTCAAACGTGAATTTCAAGCCTATTTCATTCCTGTTTAAGGTGTCAACAAACTTGGTAAAATCTTCCTTATTTGCACTCCAAAGCACAAACATGTCATCTATATACCTTGTCCAAAAGGTTATTTTCTCGTTCCACAATGTCCTGTGGCCGGAAAAAAATATATTGTCCTCCCACCTGCCCAAGAAGAGGTTAGTGCCAGTGGGGGCACAAAGGCACCCCATCGCCATCCCGTGAGCTGGTGATAGAACTGCCCATTAAACAGGAAGAAATTGTGCTTAAGGGTAAACTCGAGCAGGGTCATAACAAAGTGATTGTGGACATTAAAAACTGTCCCTCTTGTACTGAGGCAATGTGCTACTGCCTGATTTTGAATGGGGCACATCACTTGTAAGTTCCCAATCCTCACTATATGCTTCCACCATTTATAAGCATGTATTTAGCAGACATATACATCTGTTATCTTTTATTTGTAGGTTGTAGCTTTTCCCTTTAACAGCGGGGAACATGTGATGTATGAGCTCCTCTTGATGTTCTCAGCTTCTACCATAAGGTCTGCCTTTCTTGTCTTATCTTCTAAATAAGTATGGTATCTATATTTGAATGTTATCAGCTACTATCCCTTGGATAAAGTATGTTACCTTATTATTATACGTACTCAGCTATTATCGACTCCTTGAGGAACCCAGGAAGGGGGGAAACGCGTTGGTTGTTATTTCCAACTAATTATTATTAAGGGGTACTTTTTCACTACCTTTATATCAATCCTCTACCCCAGGGGATGTTTTACCTTGTAGGGCCTCCTAGGGTTAGACAGGGTAGGTAAGAGGACAGGGAAATTCCACCATCAGGCATTGTCCCTGGGCTGAGGCCTAGTTAGGGCTTGTACAGGAAAAAAAATTTCTTTTCTCTCCCTGGTACTTATTTCATTGCCCCAGGCCTCCTATTTCTTTCAGAAAAGGAGATCCCCGGACTTTCCTCGTCTGTCACGTGTAAGCTAGCATTTAATAAGCTGTATATAGGCTTTAAAGAAAACATAAAATCGTGGTGGGAGATTAGGTCCCTGGAAAGTTATTTACAACATCAAATTGTTCCTAGGGGCCTAGGTATCTTGATTACTCCAGTAGATCGTATCTCTTTCCCTACCGTTGAAAAAACGTTGGGAAGAGGAACTTACCTGGAGTTCACTCAATCTTATGAAGATCCTCTTAGAGGAGGAAAGAGCCTTGTTTGAGAAAACTTCAGAGAAACGACGTGAGCTTAAAGGGAGTCTGTCACCACAATTTGCCCTTATAGACCACTTACATAGCACTATAGCATAACTATAGATCAGTCAAATAGTACCTTTTGTCTTTTTGTTTGGATGTTCACCAGGGGCAAAAACTGAGTTTTATTCATATGTAAATGAGGGCCCGCAAGGGCCCAGGGGCGGCGTTCGGGCTGTAAGTGCCCAGGCCGCTCTTCCTTCTTCTCACATAACCCCTCCCCAGCCTGTTGCTTGGCCCGCCCTGTAAGCCTCATACGTCATCCAGTGTACTGGCCGATATCTCGCCCGCGCATGCGCACTGCATGGAATGATGCTGATGCCCACAATGGTCATCACAGTGCGCATGCACTATATAGCACTATATTAAATATATTTAATAATCTTACGCGATTTTTACATTGCAGATTTAATCTCTAATACGAATATTCGTGAATATATGACAAATATTCTACCACATATTCGTGAAATATAGCGAATTCGAATATTGCCACCGCCGCTCATCACTAGATGTTACCAACAAACAATGTTATGAGAAACTAGGGATACATGACAGCGAAGTAGCAGATCTAGCACTACTGATGGAACTTTGGGAGGAAGGCTCTATGAAGCCAGGCGAGGGCCCGTTCACCAAGCTCAGCATAAAAAGCACTAAGATGCCCCCCTTTATCGAGTTACGAGTATATAGACATCTTTCAACAACTGGTAAGTTCCTCCCCATACTGTAGGAATCTGTCTACTTTAGAATTTGAACAAACACCAAAAAACGAGGCTACTGTTTGTATAAAAATGTATGATTTTATTAAATTACATCAGACAATAAATATCACTTATAGTCAAAAGGGATGGGATATAGAGAAACGAGCCTCTAAAAAATGGACTCAACAATGCGAAGAATCACATCGGAGGAAGATCGCATCTTGATGCAGCCACAGTTCACAAAATACTAAAGAGTCGGATGACAATCAAATTTATAATAACTTACAATAATGAAAAATATCACATCAAACCCCTAACATGATTATCCCAAAAATCCTCTCACCCTCCTCAATATAGAAATCAAGTTGAATATCAGACTACGGCGTTATCTATTATATAACTGGTAAGCAAAGCCTACAATCTTGATAACTGCTTATCACTAGGTAAGTCCGCCGGTCTAAACATCAACTATGTCTCCTTATTACATACAATAAAAAATCATATATGCCCACACATAAAATTCACGTCTTACAAAAAGGATTTGAAGCTATTATATTCATTTAGTCCACCCGAAGCCACGGTATCTAGCAGAGTAATCCACTTAGTTTCTTTTTGCAGTAACGCTCTTTTTGCATCACCTCCTCTTGCTCCCAACCTCACTTTATAGGGAACCTTCCACTTTATTCTGAACACACCATAGACTCATCACGTGGCGCATGAGTGAATGAATCCAGGGAATTCAGCACAGCAGTTAGGGACAACCCAAAAGAATAGGAGTAAAAGTTGTGCGGCCTGAGTGTCTGTTTGGTAAAGAGAGGGATTCCCAAATCAGAGAGCTGTAAGGCTAGATTCTGCAGATTGTAAAACATTCCCAGGAAGATATAGAAAAGATCTAGGTAAGGATAGAAGTAAGGATAGAAGTAAGTCTGAAATAGTAATAGAGGAAGTATAGACAGTCACTATAGTATAGTATGTACTGATAATTTTGTTGTATGGCTGGAAAAATGAAAGGGACACCCAATACTGTAGTTAAGAGTCCTGGTGGGTCCCCAAAGCGGTCTGTGCGTAAGTCCTGACTATGTGTACCAGAAAGACTGTCTGAGGGAGGAGGACCTAAATTAAGTGTACCAAAAGGACTGTCTGAGGGAGGAGGACCTATAGTACGTTTTGACTAGGTGTAACAGAAGGATTATAATCCAAGGGAGGAGGACCTAGGGGAAGCCCGGCCGGCAAATTATGTAATTTAGGATTTGGGGTGTTAAAGTGCCTTGTGAGCCAGACCCAAATCCTGGGATTGGACTGAGACAGACACTGGGGACCACAGAAGTAAGTCCGAGGATCGAAAGAGTAATACTGCCAGACAAAATATTAAGAGGAAAGGTGGATATATAGTGAATGAAATAATTAAACTGAGGCTTGAAGTGATGGCTATGAATTGTTTTTATTTTGTTTACTATAGAGTGTAAACAAGAAGAATCAGAGTAGAGATTGATTATTTATTTGCCAATTTCTAATTTTTTTTAAGGGGAATGTGCAACATGTGAAAAAAAAAAAAGAAGAGAGAACTGTACTTTTATATGTATACCTAACTAATAAGTCATTTTAACCCTTTCATGACCAAGGGTCATTGATGCCCCAATGTCCAGGTCAAAATTTACAAATCTGACATGCGTCACTTTATGTGGTAATAGCGTTGGAACACTTTTACTTATCCATGCCATTCTGAGACAGTTTTCTCGTGACACATTGTACTTCATGATAGTCATATATTTGAGTCAATATATTTCACCTTTATTTATGAAAAAATCCCAAATTTACCAAAAATTGGGAAAAATTCACAATTTTCCAAATTTCAATTTCTCTGCTTCTAAAACAGAAAGTCATACCTAATAAAATATTTATTACTTAACATTCCCCATATGTCTACTTTATGTTGGCATCATTTTGGAAATGTCATTTTATTTTTTTAGGACGTTAGAAGGCTTAGAAGTTTAGAAGCAATTCTTAAAATTT